>NW_020955406.1:0-231758 GCF_003031625.1 Empidonax traillii | reverse complement strand
GGCCGGGCAGGGCGCTGTCCCCGCGGCTCTGGGGCCGCCTGCCCGCCAGCCCCGTGTGTTCTGTCTCATCCCCAGGTCCGCCGTGGCGAAAGGAAGAGCCAAGCCCGGGGCAGGAGCGGGCGGGAAACGCACCCCTGCTCCGCTCCGCTCCCTGCGGACCCTCAGCCTCCTTGGTGCAGTGGTTCTTAACAGTTCAACAGTTCTCTATCATAATTGTGAAATGTTTAGGACCACTTGACCAGCGAGGCCCGGGCATCGGGCCGGCAGCGCCGGACCAGCGCGCCCCGGGCGCCGCCGGAGAACCTGCAGCGCCGGCGGCGGAGAGACCCGGAGCGGGCAGCGCCGGGCCGGCCCCGGGGAGGAGGAGCCTGAGCCAGAGCCAAAGGCATAGGCAAAGGCAAAGGCAGAAGCTCGGGGAGCTGCCCGGCCCGGCCCCGGAGCACCTGGACCGGGCGGCGAGACGAGGGAGGCGGAGGGACGGGCCGAGGGACCCGCTCCGGGCATGGCGGGACGAGGAAAGTCAGTGCAAGTGCTTAAAAAAAGAAAAAAAAAAAAAAAGGAAAAAAAAAGTTACTGCATGTCCCGTGGGAACCGAGGATTTTTAAACACTTAAAAGGAACAGGTAGGATAAATCCTGCTGCAGCTGCTGTCAGCTGGCTGTGCTAGAGGCAGGCTGATACTGCATACATAACCATCTGTTCTCTCCTTTATCTCCGCCATACACTGAGATGCACAGATTAAAAAAAAAACAAAAAAAACCACAAAAAAAACCAGATTGGCTCTCCATGCTGCATTCTTCAGAAGTTTCCCACCTTTTCACTGGTAATAATATGCAAGATGTATCCAGTGATAGCACTTTTTTAATTTGAGTGCCTTTTTACTTAGGGCACCGTAGTCTTTGTGTTTTGTTGGTTTATACTGTATTTTCCATGTGTACACTTACTGTAGGCAGCTAAAGGATTGTATGTACTTTCTGTCCTACCTTCACTGAATTACTTCTGAGGATGTCTGCTTTTAGGACTGTTGCATCAATGGCTTGGCTTGAAGGTCCATGGACTTATTTGGAGGGATATTATCTAAAATTCTGGATCTTTTAAAATACAGCTGAAGAATTTTGAGTTTTTTAAAAAGGAGGGCGGGGGGAAAAGTCTGGACAGTGCAATCATGCCAACAATTTATTTTTCTTATAAAAGTGTAGCTTTGTAAATGAGAAGTTCCTCTTACTTTGTGCTCATTCTTTTCACCCTTATCCCAAGTTATCAAATTGAACTAGAAATGTAATAGGTTTCTTTTTTCCTTTTTAACTTGCATCTAAATAAAATAGGCAGCAAACTAATTCATAAAATCAAATTTTACTGTTTTAAATTTGACCAAGAAAACTTAGTGAGCTACGTGTATGCTTTAAACCTTTAAATTCAACAGGTTGTATATATGTATTCTCACCATCGCTCTGTGGAATTCTGTCTGCTCCAAAAACGTGCCATCTGGTATGAATAGGAGGTGCACAAGTATATTTGCAGGGGATTCTACCCTCACTGAAGTCAAGAAGAGTTCTGGTGTTGTCTGCGGTCGAGCTATGATCTTCAGAAGAGCTTGCTGGAGAAGCTGGAAATATTTGAAGAGTAGACAAGCCTGATACGTAAAAATTCTTCTCAAGGACAGCCTAGGAAAAGCATGATTTTTACCTACTGCTGTAACTCAGAACAAGTTAGGCAAGGTTAATTACAGCATAATAGGGTTTAATTTAGCTGGGAATGAGGGTATGGTGGCTGCTTAGCAGTGTTTCTCAAACTGCGAGGCTGGCCTCCTTAGGCAAGCTTACACAAGCCCAAGGCAAATGGAAAAACACACTTTGTCTGGGACTTGGCAAAGGTAGAACCCCCACATCTATTAATGATGATTCCTCATTTGCCAAGGCAAAAATTGAAATACTCTCCCAAGGAAAAGATTAACGACCTGTCCCACTTAAGGGTCTGATGATTCAATAGCGTTCCGTCTGGGCTCTAATGTATGGCGCTCATTATCACAGTCTCTGAGCACCTCCCAGATATTTAAAAAGAAGTAACACTAGCATTTTTCACACACAGTTCTCATTAATTTCAGTGGGTGTTGTGGATGTTTAAACAGAGCAGAGCCCTGAAGAGTTGAAAATAGACTTGCAAAACACACCAAGAGTTAGATCCACAGCTGGCTCGAATTGGCAGAGCCCTGTTAACTTCAGTGGAATTACACTGATTTACGCTAGCTGGGATTTGACCCAGTGCTTTTTCCTCTCCTGCCCTATCTCCAGTTGATAAATCTGATCCTCTTAGATGACTGTATCCAAGCTGTCCACTGGCTTCAGCAGGAATACTAACTGTATGAAACCCTGTTTTGAGGGAATCTTTGCACTTCTTTGTACAGCTCAAGATGATTTTTTTCTCCATGTTTGAGTGCAGTGTGCCCTGAAAAAGTTTGAAAGAAACCTGTTTGATAGGGGTAAGAGAAGAATCTTGTTTTTTTTAAGGATAGTGTTAATCGTTCTGGAAGAGCAAACCTCTGGGGGAGGTTCTGCTTACACAAAGACAAGACCTTGATGTTTTTGTACTGGGTTGTCCATGTCAAGACAGACTTCTGCTGATTACTTACAAAAGCTGATGTTTCACTGTAGTCCATGGCTGAAACTGGGGAGCGCCACAACAGTACCGAAATGTCTTTTTTCCGTGTGTTTTATTCTGTGACATTTTAAAGGTATGGAATCAGGTTGACTTCTAACCATTGCTTTTCCTCTCTCAGACTGTGTGAACTCCTGGTGACAGGCTTGTAGTTTCCATAAGCTGGCAGTAAGCCATGTGGATGAACAAACAAACAAACAAAAATCCCCAACAAATACGCAATGAAAACCTCTGGGCAAACAGCCCTTCCTTGTGATATTGTCTAAGCTAAGCAAAAGCCTGAGGGGATGAAGGAGGAGACTCGTCAGCCAAACTTAGTAAAATGTTGCCCCACAGTTGCAGAGCATGTCTTTAGCTCTTACTATTAACATCCCAGACAATATTTCAGCTGCTTATCACTGGAATCTTGGCCTTTGAATAATAACATTTAATTTTTTTTTACTCCCTTTTGAAATGAATACCAAAATGGTATTATGACCAGACTGAAAGGATAGGTGGATTAAACCTTCTGGTTCTGGACTAACCCCTGGACTAAGGAGGTTAGTCTCATTGTCTGCTCTGCCCAAGAACAGGAAGTAGAAGCACATTCCTCCCTCCCCACCCTTTTCTGTGGGCTGCTTAATGCTTTGGCAGCATCTCAGAGTTTCAGTACACACACGAATATGTTGGGTGGGATGCTGATTGGTCAGAGATTCAGGTAGGAACACCGAGTACAGTGTGCATTCAAATCAAATCCACCTTTGAATTAAGAAAGGTGTGTTTTGAGTTGTTCTGTCAGTTTAATCTACTGAACAAGGCCCTCTGCATAGGAGCAATCTAGATACTGTTGCTTCAAAGCTCTTGAGTAATACTATAATCAGGGCATCCTAGGCCCCATACTTAGGCATGATGCTTAGATTCTTGAACAAGAATAGCTGCATCTCCGAACAAGACAGCTGCCTCTCTAAAATGCCTTAAAAATAACAGCAGAAGTTGTTTTATGACAAATTAATACAAAATAAAAAGTATAGATGCCAGTAGCCAATATTCACAGGGGGTTTGTTCTTAGCTTCTGGGATTGTACTTTAAATGTTCTTCACACAATAATTTCTATGCTGAGAGGACACACATCCACCACTTCGAGTATCAGAAATTTTGGGGCCTGATCAGCCGTTTGATTTGTTGACCTGGGAGACACAGAAGGCTCACAGGTGGAAGTTTCCAATCCTACAGACATGAATTAAGGGCAGTTCTTTCAGACCAAGTAAATTGGCATTTGGTCTTCCATTTCTGTGTAGCTACACCAGCTTACCCCAACTCAGGTGCAGGTTTTGAAATTATTTCTCCCTGCAAGTGATTTTCTGCTCAAAACAGATGATGGAGAATGCAGGTAATTTTTGAAAAATGCATTTTCGAAATACAGTTAATTGCCCATAGCAGCAGTAACAGCATCCCCATAAGATAAATGGGGTGACAGAGTCTGTGCTTGGTAACAGTGAAGGCATGATTTCTTTGCTAAATGGTTTGGTTTTGGTTCCTTTCTTTGAAAAAAAAAACCCCAACATTATCTGACAACCTGTGATCTAGAATTTGCATGATGCTCATTTTAGAGGTGTTCATGGTATCCAGCAATTTCTGAGAATAAAATTACTCAGTTGCTACAGTGTTTTTGGGAGTCCAGGGTGAGAGAGGTGGTGTTGGGTTAATGGTTGGACTTGACGACCCCAAAGTCTTTTCCAAGCTAAACATCTCCCTTTAGCTTACATGGCTTCATGACATCTTTTTTTATGTTCTTAGACAGATCTAGCTCACAGATTTTTTCGGTTTTTTTAATGGTATTTGGGAATAGCAGTAAAGGAAATGGCATTTGAAAACACTAATTTCTGCAAGCCTATTGTCAAGGTGTAATGTCTACTGTTTTTGTTTCTTTCCCTCCTTTTTTTTTGTCACATATTTGAGTCCCACAGGGTGGAGGTGTAGCAGTATTTGTAGCTGGAGTAGCGTTGTGCCAATTTACCTTTTATTGGACACTTGGATAATATTCACTTGAAAAAAAAGATAAAATTTCCAGTTGCCTGAGCTAACTTTATGGTTAGTGCAGACAAATGGCCATTCTCAGTTGTTATTCAATGCATCATCTTCAACTGGGTGGCTGAAACGAATCTCATTCTACCTTAAAAGTACCTGTTTTTCTTAGTTTGGTAGAAGATGGGGCAGCATCACAACTTGCACATTGTGGACCATGGTGACTTGAATCCTGTTGTGAGTCCCCCCTCAGTCTCAGTCCAATACAAACCCTGTAGCCGCTCTGCTCCATCAGTTATGTCCATGTAGTTCCTCAGCTGCTAGGTTTATGTGAATCACCTTTTTTCTTGCTTCCGGGAGTGCAGCGGGAAGCAATTTTTAGAACAACGGGCACTAAAATTAGAAATAATTCAGTGACACTTTTATAGTAGCCTCATGCAGGAGTACTTGTTCTGTAGTAGTTTCACCTTCACAGTATCATAAAACAGCTGTAGAGCTGGTTTTGGTGTTAAGGTGAAATAAATTTATAGTAATGTTTAGTTATCACACTTTGTGAGTCCTACACAGAGCTTTTTTTGCTAGTAGCTTTTCTGCTGACTCCATTACAAATCAGGACTAGGGGGACGGGTCTCAAAACAAAGCCCTGGCTGCTTTTTGGGGGCGGTTTTTTGTTTGGATACTTTTTTTCCCCAGAAACATTTTGCATAGCTGATCTGGGTTAATAACCAAATTGGCCTCTTTTTCATTTCAGGCATTTTAAATCTGTTCTGGCAAATGTCATCATTTTTGGGTCTGGCAGCACAGTCAACCTTATGAACCTGTTCAGTGTTGATGGTTCATTAATTGCTTTGTTATTTTCATCCAGAGTACCTTTTTAGCTTTTTTTGTTACATCTCTTTTTCCCCAAACTTCAGGACTCATGTGATTTAAAAATAACCGAGTATCTTTATTTAAGACAGGTCCTAGCTCCCATTGTGGCAGAAGGGTTTGAAATAGTAATCTGACGACATAGAAATGCTCAGAAACTGGTAAACAAATGGAATCAAAGCCATTTTTACTCTCGTGATTTCTGTTGAAGGGTGGGGATGAATGACTCATTATGTCCTCTTTTTTTTTCCCCTTAATTTTCCTAACAGTTCGAATTGGCAATATTGCATTGTAATAAGACTCTAAAGATGTTCTCTATTAATATTATGACATCTAAACAGAAAGCCAAGTCTTTTCTCTTTCACATGGGCTTAAAACCAGGAAAACACCAGTTATTTGTGTACGCTGATGGAACAGAATAAACAAACAGAAGATGCTAAAACTGGTACAATGATCTGTGCATTTGTCATTTCAGGTAAAACCAGTGATTCCCAATCCCAAATTCCATCTGGCCCAGTCTATGTTTTGCTGATCTATTACTAGGTCAGAAGACTTGTGAAGCTTGATTGGCTCATGAAAAAGTTACTTTTGGTGGGCTCTGGAGAAGGGCAGTTTAAATTCTGGCAGCAAGAGATATGGAAAGACATTCCCTATTGCCTGGGGACAGAATCCATAACCTCTTGACTCCAGGCAAGGGAGGATCTGTAGAAGGAAGAAGTGGCTCTGTGCACTGGAGCCTTTCTCTCTCCAGTGTCTTGAGCTTCCCTTCTGAATTTTTCTTCTCACAAGATCATCTTCCTGAGGAGTATGATGACTTTTGTGGATCATATTCCTGGGCACCTTAATCTCCCTGATAGATGGATGAGGTCTAAAAGGTGACTTAGTATTAGGAGGAGGTCTGACAGAGTTTTTATTCCAGTTTGATTCTTCTGCTCTCACTACAGCCTGGATGTAAACTTGCCTCTTCAGACCATGCTCTTCCCAGCCATATTCCCACAGCTTGATGTGGACTCAGCAGAGTTGTGCAGGTTTCTTTGGGGATCACTGTTGGCTTCCTACCTCAGCAGCACATTTCCAAGTACTAAAGGTCAAAGTGGTGGCATCCCAAGCTCACTCCAACCAGATTCAGATGTACAATTGTAAAAGGCAGTTTTGTGCTCATGTCAAATTAAAGAATAGTGTTTTATTGTTTTCACAGACTCGGAGTTTATAAGGCCAGAAGAGGATATTCACATGACACTAATTTTAGATGGCATGTGTGAGAAGCTTATCTTCCCAGACTTCTCCAAAGGGACGATGGAGGACTGTAACAAGGCTCCTGGACAGAATCCCCTTTGCTGGAGAGGGAGTTTAGAAGACTCGCTTACATCAAATGTGTGTTAGGAAACAGCGTGAATACCTTCCACTGGGACAATCTAGTTCCCCCTCTTGCATAACATTGCTAATAGAATGTCCCTGGAATATTTATGGTTTGGAGTAGAACACATCTTTAACAAGGATATGTGGTCCAATTGAAAAAAAATAAGGCGATTTCCAGACTTCCTAAAATAAGCAGGAGATTCAGCACATATAATAATGTTGTTCATGTCTTCCCTCTCTATTTTTCTTTCCCTAGTAAATACAAACATATTTTTCCTGGCTTTTCTTATGCATTCCATTTGGTAATGAGGGTTTAAAAAAAACCCCAGAGTGACCACATGACTTTAAAAACAAGCACTGGATTTTTATATTTGTGCAGACAGTGTGTTAAGCATCTAATATTCCAGGAGAGGCCAGCCTCCTGCAAAGTCATGCCTTTCCAGACCCAAAGCCTAAATTTAGCTCCAAAATCCATACTTAGACTTAATTTTAAGTGGTCTAGAAAGTCAACATGTAAGATACTGCATCTTTCAGCCTGTCAGCATCCAGGAACAAGGGCGTTGCCAGTATTCATGGACTGTCCAATACTCATCACATCTGGGCTGGTGTCAATTGGAACCCATACAGCTGTGACTTCAGATACTATTTAGTGATGCTACAATGATGAGTGAACAGTGGTTCTATGGCAGGTGGTTCAGCCTGTGGAAATGGCTCCATGAAACTATGAATTATTATTGCTAATTGCTGATCAATAAAAACAAATACAGAATGCTTTTGCATAAACCTGTAATTTTTTTGACAGAAAGAGAGAGAACTAACCTGGCTTCAAGTACCTTCCTACCAAGAGCAAGTATCAATAGTCTTCCATGTACCACAAGTTCCAGAAAAAGCATGAAGATTATAGTCAGCCTATTATACAATGCCTCTTGAAAAATTTTTGGAATATAATGGTAATAATAATAAGTTGCTGTCCATCTTTCTTTAAGAGCTGACTTTTCAGCATGGCTAAGCATTCTGCAAGAGATACTCTTTACTGATGGAAGCAGCTGCTCTGTCCTGGCACAGAAGTTTCATTCAGAGACAAGAGGAGACACCTCTGGACTTGTGTGCCTGTAGCAGTTTTGCCACATTTAGCTATACCAGCATTGATATAACTGAGGCAGTCGAGGAAAAAAAAAAATAGACTAATTGTAACAGCAAACCACCCACTCCTGTGCCCCTCCTTCTCATGTGTGTGTTGTTAGTTGTTAATTAAAAAGAAAAAAAAAAAGCAAAGGGCCATTTGTTTGGTGGTAGCATGTGCCATGTCACCCTACATATCTGAGGAGAAGCTGGAGAGAGGACAGAACTGTAGAAGCTCTGGTGCCATGGGCTCTAATCCAGATGGCTTTGGTCTTTCATTCAGGTGCTTTTGGGTCACTGGTGTTGATAAAATGGAAACTGTAATCTTTGCCAAGGTAAGTCAGCAGTATAACTGAAGACTTTGCTGCTATCACTATCCCTATAGATGCGAATTTGGCTTCTGAGTGGCTGGAAATCTGCAGTGAGTACGTGCAACCTTGTATAAACTGGGGTTATTCCTGACGGTGTACTGCAAACTGAGCAAGATCTACTAAGGAGCTGAAAATAATGGGTTACTGTGGGGCCAGGGGAGTTGCTGTGTTGCCAGAGGAGCTGGAAGCTCTTGCTGTTCAGTGAAGTAGATAAATGGTGGCTTGGCATTGGTGATGGGTATCTTGCTGCAGGATTGGCATGGGGAGGCACTGGCCTGGGAAAGCAGCCAGCCAAGGTGTTTATTGTGCTGTACTAAGCTCATGCTTCTGTGTGCATTTGATAAAAGAGGTGAAAGGAAAGCAAGAAGGGGATGAGTGCTCTGGTGCAGGATGTTGGATGAATGTGTTAGGAAAGCCGTAGAAAAGAGTGTGTCTTAGGTATTCCTTTATTTTGAGATCTTTTTTGGTGAAGGTTTGATTCCTTATCTTTCTCTCACTGAGGTGTCTTCCTCTGTGCAGGAATGCTACTTTTTCTGCCCTTTGCCTTCACTTGCTCTCTTTGTTTCCCTCCTTTCTCTTGTCTCCTTTAATCTTCACACGTCTTCTTCCTGACTGCATTTCCAAAATCCTGTTTCACTCTGTCTTCTTCCTCCAGTGCCACCTGCCAGAAGGATTATCAGAGGAGAAAATAACCTTTGTTGCTCAAAGCTGTTGCTAGTTTTTCCAGGTTAGACCCAGTTATGGTTTAGTTTGCAGAGTCAGTGAACCAGGGAGATTGCCTCTCCCAGTTATTGTTTCAGTCTTCTGAAGATGAAGTGTCTGAATTCTGTTCTCCCCCACTGGAAACAAAATTTTCCTTTGTTTGAATGATCAATTTGCATCTGTTGTTATGTGATGGACTGTTTTGTCTTGATGTGTTTAGCAGAGCTGGCTGAAGGCTTCTCAGCTATGCAGGCAGAGGACTCAAAATTTGACATATTGTTCTATAAATAAAGGCATTGGTTAGGTGTCTTCTGCAATTGGAAAGAAAAATACCGGGGGAGAGATTCTGGCTTGGTGTCCCTACTGTTGTGGGGGAGACGTGCCTGTATGAGACCCAAAGGGATCTTCCCTTTTTCCACAGAAGGGTCCATAACTTCTGGCTTGGCTTTTTAGATCTTTGGCAAAGGGAATAGAGACACTGGAGCTCAAGGTCATTTGGCCATGTTGGCCATGTTTAGTGCAACAGGTTGCCTTTTGGACTAAACAACTGCTTATTTTGCCAGTAACTGGAGCTGGTCCTGCTTTTCATTTCCTCCATGTATGTTGACTACTGGTTCATGATGGCCCAGAGACACAGTGGTAAGCCCATAGGAATCTCATGTACAAGTAAAGTATTTGTGGCTTGAAAATGTTTGAGTCTGAGTGGGTACAGAGGGAGTGCTTTTTCAGTTTAGGGAACCATTTGTAGTTTGAACTGTCATATTTTGCAAGAACCTGTCATCGCTTTTTGTGTCATAGGCTCTCCAGCAATGTTTTCCATGTGCACGACTGATGCTCTCACACCCCCTTTCTGCCTTGTTTCACAGAAAACTGCATTAATTCTCCTTTTCCTTCTCAAGCTGTCAGCTTGAGACAGTGGTTCAGGTCTTTACCCTTTCTATTCTAGGACAGAGAATAAAAATTTTACAGCCAAACTTCAGTGCAAAAGTTGAATAACTAGAAAAAGAAGGTTTTTCTGAGGAAGATCACTCAATGAATTGGCTGGTCTAGCCACTTGATTTTAAAACTTCCTTTGAAAAGAATCGTCATACAGGATGGGATGGGGTGACGTGGGGAGAGAAAGAATGAACTATTGGTGGTCTGCTGTTTGATTTGTTTATTGTGACATTGTGAAGTGAGAACTGGCTGAATGGCAGGTCTCAGGAGGTTCTGATCAGTGGCACAGAGTGTGGTACTGAGTCCAGTTCTGGGCCTTTCAGTACCAGAGGGACACAGAGCTCCTAGTCCAGCGGAGAGCTACACTGATGATGAGGGGACGGGAGCATCTCTCTTATGAGGAAAGGCTTAGGGGAGCTGGGCCTGTTCAGCCTTGAGAAGGGACGACTGAGAGGGGACCTCATCAATGTGTATAAGTATCTGAAGGGAGGGTGTTAAGCCAGGCTGTTCTTGGTGGTGCCAAGCAGTAAGATGAGATGCAATAGACGAAAACTGAAACGCGGGAGGTGCCACCTGAACATGAGGAAGAACTTCTTTACTGTGCGGGTGACTGATCACTGAAACAGAAAGGCTGTGGAATCTCTTGCTGTCTGGACACAGTCCCAAAAAACCTGCACCCCAGGATCCTGCCTGAGCAGGGAGGTTGGGCCAGGTGGCCCTTCCAACCCAAATCACTCTGTGATTCTGCAAAATGTGTTTCTCTATCGGCACCTTTTCCGATGTGCAGAAGGCACGGCCACATCCCAGCAGTTGCCAGGAGGGTATTCCCTCCGGTCCCTCGTGTGCCGGTGCCGCTCAGTCCCGCTCCCGGCCCGGGACGGTTCCTGGCGGAGCAGCACCACCTGCCGGGAACGCCGAGCACCGACCGTCCCTGATGGATGATGGATGAATACTCGGTGGTGTGTGTCTTTCCCGGGGTCTGTGATTCCAGCGCCTCTGGTGCATTTGTCGGAATCACCAGTGCTTTTCAATCAAAAAGTTCTTGCCCGTTGCCGCGAGTGATACGTGCTCTGATGATCCACTCGGCTGATCAAATGTGATCCGCCTGCCCTGCTCTGTGTCTCTTGCTGGCAAACCAGCCCCTTTTCCATTGAGATACGCCATTTTCTGTTTTCAAACAAATACATTTCAAAATTGAATTTAGAAAATTGAGTCTCTCTGCTTGGTTAAAGAATTAAGAAGGTGATAAGAAGGGCTGGGACCATAACAAAAATGCACTCAAGGTCTGACGCAGTGAAGGAAATAAAAGAGCAACTTCTCCAGTTAGAAAAGGTGAGCTGAGAAGAGATATGATATGATGCCACATCAAGCTCCCTATAGCACATATCCTGACTTTGTTCTTTACAATGTAGTCTTCATTCTGTAGGAGGGGATGAGGGAGGGGAGGCTGCACTTCCAGGGCCATGCTTGATATGTTCTCAAGTCACAAAAGCTGTAAATGCTTCTGCTGTGCATGGCCAGCAAAGCTGATTCTTTCTGCGGCAGCTCCTTGGGTATTCTCATGTTTGTTATGATGCCATTTTATCTGTGATGAAAATACGGCTGTGTAAAAGTTGATGCTTGCTTTTTAAACGAGTCTTTTGTCACAAAGCAGGCTGTCCCTGAGAATGCTTCCATGTGCGCCGTGCTGGGGAGGTGGGGAACTATTTGCTGAAGGCTAGAAGCCAGTGCTGGTTTGTTCTCTTTCTCTTTGTCCTCCCCCATGCATAAAGTCTCTCCTAGGCCCTGCTTGCTGCCCAGGGCTCTTGGAGCCCCCCGAGAGGGTTTCCCGGCCATCCGGAGTCACTCCGCTGTTGAGAGGAGGAGGAAGAGGAGGGTACTTGGTTAATGCCAGTTCATGCCTCTGCAATGGAATGAAGTCTGCCGGTGGCACCCCAGGCTTGGAGCAGCGTGAGGCTGCTGCCTTGTTTAAGTAATAGGTGATTTCCCTTGCTTCTCACGCTGTTTATATGGGCTCGTTAATACCAAGCTGTCACAGGAGAGAGCAGAATAGTCCCCTGAGCTCCTGCTCCTGCAGGAGCGTCCATCACCACCCATCCCTTGCAACCCGCGGGATGCTCTCCACGAGGAGACTAAACCACAGCACCCAGCTGCTGCCAGAAGCTCCTTTTTTTTGATCTCTGCCCTTCATGTCCACTGAAGCGGAGTCGTGCGGGCGTCTTCTCCCGAGCCCAGTTCCCCCGCAGAGGGAGCGGCCGCTGGCGGAGGGAGGCGGCGGCGGCCCCGCCGGGCACAGGAACGCTCTCCAGGGTGCTGAATCGCCGCCCTGCGCCCCATCCAGCCCGGGGCGGGGCCGCGGGGTCCCCCTCCCTCCCCCGGCAGCACAGAAAGAGTCCACCTTTGTGCCCACCCCCCCGTCCCGCAAATCCTTGCCGGCGACTCTCCAGATGCGAGTTCCACACTGAGGGAAAAGGTGGTTTAACCAGACGGGCAGAGCACTGAAAAAGTAAACCTCTCTCCCCTACTCTCCTCTCTAAAAACCACCCAACCAAACATTGAAAAGGAGGCAGTTGTGAGCTTTGGTATGTCTTTGATTTGTTTGTTTGTTTGTTTGTTTTCCGCTCTTCCTACGGACTGTTGCTGCTCAAATGCATCTGGGTAGAAGTCATTAGACCGGTATTAGAAGCTCAGATCTTCAGTGGCAGCAGAGCACTAATGTGACTGGGCAGGCTGTTTCACAGAGGAGATGGTAGCTAGGACTGAGCATAAGAAGCACCTAGGCAAGCAAGTGAGGGTTAAACTGGCATGATTAGGGTGACAAGAAATTAAACGGGAGACCATGGACTGCATACTGTCTCTCTTTATGACTTGCAAATTAGAATGGAAATTAAAAAGCTTGAACACAGAGATCCCCCACACCTCCCAGACACGGACAACTGAGCAAAAGATTGTCTGTAACTGTCTTTCATTAAGTGGCGTCAGACTTTCCTTCCCCTGACCTTCACCAGTTGTGTACAGGAGGGTTTTTGATCTCCCCTTGGAGAACAGGGTTAGGAAGAGGCAAGAGACTGAGACAGAGCAGACCCGAGATCTGCTCTGAGCTGCCAAGCCCAGGCAGTGACAGGAGAACCCTTGCACCGAGCTGTCTTACCCAGCCCTCCCCTACAACGCAGGTCACGATCTGGGGCTTTCTTAAGCCCCTGCTTTGCTCTAGATTTAAGAGATCCTCATTGAAGCCTGAATTGCCCCAAATGCAGGCAGGACATGGTCGTGGCATGGCTGGGAGCCCCATTACTGTGGTGGAAACTGAAAAGGAGTCCTGCAGGCTGGGCTTGACCCCCCAGGACAACAGGTGTGGCAAGGAAGCACCGTTGAAATGAGCAGAGGGCAGAGCCTCAGGGTTGTGGGGAAGAATTACCCAAGTGCAGAGCTGGAAGGAGAACTACCAGAGTCAGCCTGGGTTGGAGCCCAGGCTCTGGGTTGGAACCCAGAGTCAGCCCAGGAGTTGGCCAGCCTGGTTCACCTGCGGAACAGAGAGGAAATCTGCCTCGGGGGCTGAATTTAACCACCCTCCTCTGTGTGTCCTCTCCATCCCTTCTGGTGCAGGCGCATCCCGCCCTCAGAGCCACTGCAGTGTCACCGCGGACCCGGCATCGTCCCTCTCGCAGCCCTCAGACTGTAATTGGCGACGGCAAGAGGGCCGGAAGCTTCTCTGAACATCCCCCCGGGCCCCAGGGATGTCCCATGCGGTCGGTCCAGCCCTACAGCTTCACCCGGGCATCCCCGGGTGTCTGGGGTGGCCGCATCCCCACCTGTGTGTGAACACGCGCGGGGGAAGGAGCGGGGGGGAGGTGGCTGTGTTTGAGTTTCACGCCGGTTTCAGCCGATACGATCGTTATTTTCTTCACAGCCTGCAAGGGCTGAAGTTTCCCTTGATGGTCTCAACTGCCCGCCTCGCAGATCAATTAAACCCAGTGTCGGCCTGATCGACATAAAGGGGAGGCCACACAGCAAACAAACAAACCAACCCAAAACAAACTGGCGCCCCCGCGGCTCCCAGAGCACCCTCCCCGCGCCCCCCGGGCGTTTCGCGGCGGAGAGCGACCGGGAACGCCTCGAAACCTGCAGCGCCCCGCGGGAAAACCAGCTCCCCCTTATCCCGCCGCAGGGAGCGGGTCCGGACACCGCCGGACGCCCCCTCCTCCGGCTCCTCCCGCCCCTCGGGCTGTCCTGGGGCTCCCCGACGGGGATGAGGCCAGGGAAAGCCGCCTCCGGGGCGGCGGGGAGGGGGCTACCCGAGGGATCCTGCTTTCCCCACTCCGAGGTCCGGGCCCCGCTTGTGTCGCCTCGGGGATGGCTTTGAATCGGGCCTTGCCCGCCTCCCCTGGCCGCCCTCCCAGCCCGCTCCGCCATCGCCCTCTTTAAAGAACCACTCATTTATCGTGTTTTTCTAATTATGTTTTATTTAGCTATTCATGAGCTATTTGGTGTTCCACTGACTAGGGTTATTTCTGCTCTGCTTTCCTTTCCCTCCCTCCCCCTCTTCCCTAGCTTTGATGTCCTTTTGCATATTATACAAACAAGATCAAAAGCTACTTTTACCACCTCCGCCCACCTCACACAATATTTGTTACGGGAGAAAGTGTGTTTCGGGTCAAAACGCTGCCTTGCTAGAGAGAGCTACTACCTAGCTGAAACCGGGGCGGGTGGAGGGGGGTTAACGGGGAGGGGGGGGGGAGGGGGGCACAACACTAAGTACATGAACTTTAAAGTGAGCCCTATTGCCACGTTATTTAAAGGTCTGATCGTGTCAGGTATAATACTGAAGAAAAATGTTATGTCAGACAAAATGCTTATATTTTCCTGCGCTATTAATGAGAAGCTTGCCCTGGGCTATTTCCCCATCTCAGAGGGCAGCAGATGCAGAAAGTCCTTGGGGAGTAGATCTTTGAAATTTCATCAGCATTCATGGGTGACCTAGCCTTTTCAAGCACAATGATAGACATGATAAATCATCTTTGCAACGAATTCTAATTATCCTTTATAGGGCCAGGTTGCCTCTCGAAAAGCAGAAATCTAACACTTTTCCATATTGCTTCCAGATTTCAATGAGGGTGTTAAAAGTCTTGTGCCGACCTTCTTCCCTGCTGCCGACTGTGTTGTGTGACATTAGTCCTAAACCCCCGAGTGTGCCAGAGTCAAACTACTCTATTAAGTTACATGCTTGCCTGTATTGAACTAAATTTAATTCCTTTCGTCTCTTACCCAATGAAATTATGTGGCACAGTGTAAGATAGGATTAGAAGTATATCATTATAGCAATTAATACTATAATGCCTCCATGATTAGTGTGCTACATTGAATTTCATGGATTTTTGCTCACTGTTGCCTAGATTTCCCTTGGGTCCTCTAGTCCAAACCATTGTATTCTTAGTAAATTAAATGTGAAATCACAGCAATATACTTAATAAATCTACTATCACCTGTATGGTGTATTAATAAAGGAATCCAGTGCAACCTGTACAGCACCACCTTGCAGCCTGGGATGTGCACACTGGGAAGGCCATTTCCCTCGAGGAGATGGCAGCTGCCTGCCGTGTCCCTGCTCTCCTGGCCAACTTTCTCTCTGCTTGCAGAGCGGGCCCAGGGGAGCAGAACTGTGGGAGCCCAGCACTGCTCACCCCAAAGCAGGGCACAAGGGGGATGGATTTATACTTGTGGTTTGCAGAGGGAATGCCTTGCTCCATGGTTACTTGTGGATGAGAATGCATTGCAGTGCAGTAACCTCATACCTTGCTTGGGGACTTGGATGAAATCCCCCACCCTGGGAGGTTCAAGCCTTCTCCCACCTCCTCTCGGGGAGGAGGGGGGTGGTCTTTAAAGAGAAGCCTGTTTGAAGTGGCCCTGATGGAAATGGGGTTATTTCAGAGGTACAGTAATGGCTGTCTGGTTATCTGCAGCCAGGGCTCTGTGGCAGGGAGATAAGATATTTATTAAGAGACCCGTTTTAATGCTCGGGGATCGCTTTCAGAGGGCCCAAGAAAAATGGACTTTATCTAGTCTATTATTATGTACAGTCACCCTGTTGATGTTTTACTTTAGTTTAGACACCGTGAATAAAAGGTAATAACTTTCCCTTCAGCTTGTTTATCGGTAAGACACCTGAGGGCAGTGGGGTGAGGAGATATTTCCTTTAATAGGGGTGATTAAAGGGAGACTTTGGAATTAGGGGTGAGGTTAGGGTTGCACAGAGACCCTCAGTGCATGATTTTCAGTGCCTCTTTTAGACCCAGACCTTCCCAGGGTCTTTGCCAAGAGTCAGGGAAGAGGGAAAAACTGGGGTGTGGAAGAGAGACCTGGTGGGCCAGAGGTGGCCTGAGGACAGTGAAGACCTGGGCTCTCCTTGAGGCCAGAACAGTATGGTGTGAGTGCTTAAACTTGGTTGGCCTGAAGATGTGGGAGATGGGGGCAGATGCCTCAGGCCTACTCCAAAGCAGGCAACAGGCCTCCCTGGCCTGGACGAGTTTGTCTCTACCCTTGGATGTTTCCAAGCCAAGGTGGGAAAGACCCCAATGCATGGGAAGTGACATTTCATGCTTCTGGTTCTGGTGATGGGCACTGTTCTACCTCATGCTGAACACCTGAGCTGAATGCCTAGGTAGGGACACTTAACCTGGACTGTTGATGTCCATACCACCATTTTGCTTGAATAGCTTTTCCTTCTGCCCTCCCGTTCACCCATTTCTTCACAATGCCTTGATAATGTGACACCTTCCAAGCCCAGGGATGTTCTGGGGCAGGGGAATGTCACACTTGTGCAGCAGAGGGTGATGGAAGACTTTGAATGCATAGTGGTTCACAGCAAGACAGGAGGCTGGGACAGGGTTGTTGGGAGTGAGAGGATGAGTCTGTGCAAGGTGTCACAGGGACTGAGTCCCTGCAGACACCATTCCTGGGTGGGTTCAGGAACCAGGTAACACAATGGCATATCTCTGGTCTGATGTCTACATCGGGAAGGGATGCAATGAGAAGCCAAACAAATCCTTGCACCTTTGCTATAAGCCATCTCACCATTCTCAACCCTCTCTGCTCCCCTCCACCACTGCTTCTGTGCCTGCCTGTGACATCTGTGTACCTCCATCCTACAGAGACACTCATTAACCCACTTCCTTCATCTAACACAGGATCATCATTAGCTGGAATCCCAGAACAGGCAACCCAGTAAATTCAGAGTAAAGATAAGCTACGATATCCTTTCATGGCCATAGAGACTTAAAACCTCTCTCTTCCCTCTCTTCTTTCTTCTCTCTTCCTCTACTTACTTTTCCATTGTCCCTCCCTCTCTTCTCTTCCCTTCCTCCATTCCCATTCCCTTTCCTCATCCCTATCCTTCCTTTTCTCCTTCCCTCCCCCCCTCCCCTAAGCACTCACCGTCTCGCAGTTCACTCCCGGATCTCAGCCCTGCCCAGGACGCAGTTGCGGATGGGAGGAGCGGGACCTCCGCCCCGCAGCACCCGGTGTGCGGGCGGGGCTGCCCCGCGAAGCCGGGCTAAACAGATTATTCAAGTCCCTTTCACTGCAGGCGATATGAAGCTGGATAATGCTTTTGTCAGAGAGGGATTATTTGTCTAGCGGGAAAGAACTCGGGAAGGGATTAGCGCTTTGCCCGGAGCCTCCTCCCCGCTTCTTCGGGGAGCCCCATCCATCCCGCCAGCCCCGACGGGACGGGCCACGCCTTGCGGAGACTCCCGATCCAAGGGCTCTGCCCCGGCCCCCAGGCTGGGACACGCGGCCGAGGGGGCGGCCAGAGAGGCAGCTTGCAGTGAGGGCTGCCCGCTCCGGGGGTAGCCATCGGCTACCCTTGTACCGACCTATCGGTGAGGAGGACCTCGCTTCGTCCTGCCGTCCGCACCCACTACACATAAAATTAAGCACAAGGGAGAAAAGAGGGGGAAGTTTCTTAGAGGAGTGAAAGAGTGAAAGGCCGGATCCCTCCCGGAAAGTGCTTTACCTCTGCTGCTCCCTCAGGCTTTCCTTTTTTTACCTTCTCGCCCCCCACACCTTTTTTTTTTTTTTCGTGTCGTTCTTCCCTCCTAAACTGACTTCACTGATAGCTTTTTCCTCCTTGCGCTCACCCCGGAGGAGGAGGAGGAGGAAGAGAAGGAGGAGGGAAAAAACAACCCACCAACCCAGGCACTAAACCCACCCAGCAGTGGATGGGGGGAGGCAGGAGGCTCGCAGTGCGGGCTCCTGGCCAGCGGGCGGTGGGAGCCCCCTCGCTCGGCGAGCTGATGGCCGGCGGCGGGGGATCAGGGCGCTGCCGGCCCCGCGCACCCAGCGCAGCGGCGGCCGCGGCCCCGGCGCCGGTGGGGCGCTGAGGGGTCCGCGCCCGCGCTCGCTCGTCAGGCAAGGTGCGCTGAGGGGGGATAAAACGGGAGGAGAGCGGTGGAGAGCGGCAGAGAGAGGCAGGGAGGCTGGCGGATCTGCCCAGCTGCTGGCTACCTCACCCCGGCGGCGCATCCTGGCAGATGACGGAGTAACTCATCCGCGCTTGGTTTTTTTTTCCTTTTTTTCCCCTTCTTTTTTTTTTTTTTTAAGGGGTGGGAGGTGTTTACTATTTTATCCTTTTTTTTTTTTTTTTCCTCTCCCTCCCTCTGTGTGCTTGTGTGTATACAAATACATCGCCTCCGCTCAGGGAGCCGGATATTTCCAATCCCAAACTATGGCTTTTCAAAAATCGCCCGATGCCTCCAATGCCACGAGGAAAAACCCCAGTCTCTTGGAAATAGGAGCCTTGTGCTTGGATTCGGAGATCATCTTCGGCTTCACCAGCCACCTCCTGCGGAGGAAAGCCAAGGTAAGGGGACCTTGGCGCGGTCCCGGGGAGCTGGGGGCCGGGAGAGGGTCGTGGGGTCCGGTTGCCTGCCCTGTCCTGGGCCAGCTCACGGGAAGGGGGTGGCAAACTTGGCGGTGCGAAGTTGCGGGCGGAGGTGCCGGGCAGGTTTCAGCACCACGAACAGTCCTGGCGGCTCCGCGGAGCGGCGCGGGGGGACAGCGCTGCCGGCCCGCTCCCGGGGCTCCCCGAGGGCATTGCGGCGCCTTATGTGACCCCGGTTTCAAATGGGAAGTGGGGGCACTGCGTCCCGCTATTTCCAGGAGTGTTTTTTTACTAAGAAAAGGAGGTGGCTCAGCCCCGCAGCGCGGCTCAGCCCAGGGCCGGTCGTGGAGCCCACCCCTTTACCCCCCGCCCCGTCCAACCCGAGACTCGGAGCCGCGGGAAGGTTTTGCAGCCCTTGTTCGGGCGCAGGAAATTTCGGAGCAAGTTCCCGTAGACCAGCACTGCCCCGAGCAGGCGGTAGAAGGGGGTCGGGGCGCACCTCCCGGGTGCGAGTGTCTGTGCCAGTCCCACTCCCCCGCCCGCCCCAAGAGCAGCTCACGGCACCCCCCGGGTAACAGCCCGCGCCCCCCGTCTTCAGCTCCCCATCCAAACTTTTTTAGGGCGGTCCAGGCGGGTGGGGGTCAGCAGCCGTAGTGGATGGGGGGCTCTACCCGCCGTGCCAGGGCACGCACCCTTGGGCATAGCGGGGAGGGGAGTGGGGGGGGCGCTTCACACACGTGCTCGGGAGAGCCAGAAAAGTTTAAGTGGCGGTGGAGGGCGCCTCTTAGGGAGGATTATTCCCCCCCTCCCCCATACATATATATATTCATTTCCCCACTCTTTGTGCTTGGCGCTGCTCACTCCGCCGTAGACCCTACCCCGCGGTTCAGTGCCACCAGCACCCACCCGCGGGTGGGGAAAGGGCCGAGGAGCTGCGTTGGCATCGCCGGAGGAAGCCGCCGCCGTCACCCGGCGCGGCTTCGCGGGGCCCCATCTCCGTCTCTGTTCCTGTCCCGGGCGGGACCGGCGGCTCCGCTGTGCGGCCTCGCCGTGCCGGCAGGTGGCACTCTGGTCACAGGGACGGCGCTGAGCCCCGCGGGTCCGGGCACGGCCCGGCCCGGCCATTGGGACTGGCACCGGGCGGGGGTCGTGACAGACAGCGGCTGTCCCCCCTCTCTGGGGAAAAAAAAAAAAAAAACCAAACTAAAAAAAAGGAAAAAATTGCTAAATATATGAGCCGGAGCGGCAGCCAAGTAGTCAACTAGCTGGGCGAACGTTAGTTTCTCCATCTGTCAGGTCAATTTTCGCGTGTAGGAGCATCCCGTAGCGCCCGCCGAGCGGCTGGGGAGCCGGCTCCGCAGGGGCTGTGCCCCGCGGTACCGCGCATCAGCCCGCGGAGGGAGAGTACCGCACCCCAACCCACGCAGGAGAGCACCAGCCGCGGGGCGGAGCGGAACGGGGGGAGCGCGCCCCGGCCAGACCCTCGGGCCCCGCTGGCAGCTGGTCCGCACCCACAGCGCCGCTTTCGTGTCCCCGCGCTCCGCAGCGGGACCCGCACACCCTGCCCGGCCCTTTTTTGAACACTCCCGAGCAACTTGGGTGTTGGAGTGTGAAGGGGGCAACGACTTATGCCACACCGGTTTTGGGACTATTCCGTGGGGTCACTATGAAATGGTATCTTTCTCCCCTCCCGCCGCTATCCCAAACCTAAACCCAAACCCCAGCCCGCCTCGCTTACCCCACCCCACCCGCCCCCGCCCAGCCCAGCCCCTCCTCCCCTGCCCTCCGAGCACTTTTCCAGCTTTTTTTGCCGACGTGCTCCCGTGCTCTGGGTCCTTCCCCGTGCCGCCGTGGGGAGCTCACTCCGCCTCCCTCTCCCATCCCAAACTTCACTCCCGTCTCAACATGGGAGGCAACATCACCTAGAGCGGCAGCGCGGGCGGCGGGGAACCGGCGCGATCACTGTTGGTACCCCGGACCTCCGCCCGGCCATGGGCGCCCTGGGCCGGCCGCGCCGCCGGGCACCGCGCCCGCACTAGCGCTGCGGGGCAGGGGCGCATCCCCCGCCACCATGATCGCGGCCGCCGGCAGGAAGGGTCTGGGACCTGAGCCCCGGGCGCCGGGGGTAAGTTGTGACAACACTGCTCCCCGCAGCTGAGCGCTTTTTTTTTTTTTAATTTATTTTTCCTTGTTTTTCCTTTACCTCCCCCCCCTCCCCCTTCCTCCCGCGAGGTGGGTGGGGGGAGCCGCACTGCCTCCGCGTCCCGCGTTGCTGAGCTGTGTTGTCTCCGCAGGTGGCGGAGGGGAGCGCGGCGCGGGAGCTCTCCCCGAGGAAGAGGCCGGGGGCCGAGGAGGAGCGCTGCGCCAGCCGCCCGCCGCCCGAGGGCGCGGGGGCCGCCGCGGGGGCCGAGCCGCGGCCGCTGGAGCGGGCGGCGGCCGGGGGCTGGTGTCGGAGCTGCCAGGCGCAGCTGGCCGAGCTGAGGAGACAGGCGGCCCGGCTCGCCGCCGGGGGCTGCCCGCCCAACGCCCCGCCGGTAAGTCCGCCGGGGGTCGCGGGGGGTGCGGAACCCGCGGGAGCCTGGCCCGGGCCGGGGTCAGAGGTACATCCCTATGGATTTGGGAGGGTAGTGTGACTGCAGAGCGAGTGATTTCCAACCCAGGACGGTTCTTCAGAAGTTCAAGGATTTCCCGTCCCGGACTTTGTGAAAAAGCGAAACTGTGCGGCTGGACTCTCACTGGCTGCCAGAAGCAGTTAAAAATAAAATAGGGAGTTTGGGAAGTGGAGGGAGAGAGCCGAGGAGCGGCTGTGCGGGAACCGTCCCGGACGCGCCCTCGGAGCCGCTTCAGAGCCCGTGGGAGCTCTGTGGGACCCTGTGCCGCCCAGCCCTGCTGACACCGCCCCGGGGATGCCGGCTCGGTGCTGCGACTGGGCTTTGCCTTCATCCTTCCTAAGAGGAGCTGTCGATGGCAGCGGTTCAGCTCCTCCTTCCGAGGAGCCCATAAAGTGCTGCTGAGAATCACGCAATCGTGGTTGTGGCTCTGGAGGAAACTTTGAGTGGAATGATTTTGCTGTGCTTTCTCCCTCTGGGTGCTTGAATATGCCTGCCTGGCTGATGGGCTCACTCCTGTCCTAATGTCACTCGGGCAAGCACTGGCTGTGTCATTTCCCTCCAGTTTGTGCTTCACGATGTTATTTCATATCTGGTAGGGAACGGAGAAAGTACATGAAGGTGCCAGAGGTTCCCTCTAACACAGGTGCAGCTTCATTTGCATGTATTGTAATTGTCTGCACAGTTTTTCCTTTCCGTGTTTGTTTTCTGTATATCGAAGGCCTTTATTATCCTTGTCC
Source organism: Empidonax traillii (assembly GCF_003031625.1). Classification (NCBI taxonomy): domain Eukaryota; kingdom Metazoa; phylum Chordata; class Aves; order Passeriformes; family Tyrannidae; genus Empidonax; species Empidonax traillii. The sequence goes on along the minus strand of NW_020955406.1, from coordinate 209,516 downwards.
CTTTTCCTTCAGTCAGAGCAGGTGAAGCAAAGCTTTTGAAAGGTGGTACAGGTGATAAAATACAGAGTCTTGTCTAGATGTCTGAAGAGATCCCATGGATTAGCTCATGGGGCAAAATGCAACAGAAGACCCTGAGATTCTGTTTCGGGACACACAAAACGTGTGTTGGGGTTTTGATAACATTTGGAAGTAACGTATTGTTTTCTAAACAATGCTTATCTGGATGTTTGCAAGAATGGGGGGGAGGGTCTGAAGAGGAAGCCAAACCCTACTGACCTTCGTTTTCATTCAAAGAGTTCCTGTATGATCTACAGAATTCCCATTGAATCTAAATATAGTTTTGTTTGGAAGTGCATTGTGGAGCAGTGTCCGAATGCACAGTGAGGTTTGCATTTTCTGGCAGGATCCAAAGCCCTTTGAAATCACCAGGAGTCTACCTATTGACTTGCTGGGTTTGGAGTGGGCTCTTATTTCTGTGGTGTAAAAGGTTATGTATCTTATCTCATTGGATTTAGGATTGCTCGACCTTTTGTTTTCTGGATTGCTGCAAGTGGTGGAAAGAAGTTTAATTTCCCTTGTGAAGTGCCTGCATTAGACTGCTTCAGTTTGCACAGAAACCCCTGTTCCCATTGTTGGGGTGGGACTCTGCCATGAAGAATTGTGTCCTATCTAGGAGTGCATCTCTGCCATGGGAAAAAAAAAAAAAAGTTGCCAGTGCAGGAGAGTCTGGAGCTCTCGGCCAGGTGTTCAGGTGAGGGGACCTGTGAGCAAAGGCCTGTTTGTGTGGTCTCCTTCCTGCGAGTCTCAGGGGACTTCCCTGATAAGCACTTGATGATGGGTAAATTGATCCCCCCTTTTCTGCAGGGTTTCAAAGCATGCCTAGGAACGTAATAAAATAGTAGTCATCACAGTGTCAGAACCTCGACAGACCTGAGCACAGAGTAACAGATACCTGGAGTTTACTCGTTCTGTAGAGTACAGTAGTGTTTGATCTTTGAATTTTTTTAAAAACTACATTCTCTGACGCTTTTGTGACCTGCAGCCTAATTGCAAGCTCAGACCCCCCCCTAATCCTGGTCTAGTGAGCAGCTCCTCAGGAAGGAAGATGCAATAAACAGTCGTACTTACTGCCTTCTGAGCGTGAAGTAGGTTAGCGGGAGATAACAGTCAGGGGTTTGGCTACTCAGCTGCTGTGAATTGGCCTTGCAGTGGGAATCTGATGCAATATGCTGGCAGGGCGAGCACTGTGTAATGTTTGTGCCAGAAAGGCAGCTTGCTCGATTTCCACCCCCCTCCCTTTCTTGTTTAATTATATAACAAGACATCTGAAAAAGCAGCTTCTCTTTTACAGAGTTTCATGCCCATACAATGCAAGTCCAAAGTTTCTTATAAGCCCTTCTGATGCACTGTCAAACTAAGCAACTACTGGATGAGTAAACACCAGAAGGCTACTGCTTGGAGCATGCTGCTCTCAAAGGATTTACCTCCTTTGCCATAATAATTAAGAGATCTTTCAGCACAGATTCAGAAAGATTTCCACACCTGGTTGAAAACCCTTTGGAAAGGTGGGTGGGTGCCTCAGAGATGAAAGAAGGGCTAGTTTCCTGCTGTTGATATCTTTCCTGATGAAAGAGAGGAGGTGTATTCTCATGCGTGGGGCAGCTGACAAGGGATTGAATTCACATTAGAATAAAAAGCCAACGTACTGTTTGCAGTCTGCAGGGATAACAAATCTAATTGCTTGAGAGGGCTATGATTCATACAGTTTATGTGTTGCTGTCCTTTCAATTAGACGTATTTAAAATATATAAATAATTTAAAGTTTCGGTGCTCAGATGATGTGCATTGATTACAGAATACTGTTAGTTGTTTGTGTCTCTTCAAAGTCCTCCAAACCTCTGTGGACAGCTGATAAAAAGATACACCTCTTTGCTTATATTAAAACTCTGTTAACAGTCTCCCAAGCACAAGATTTACTGCACCCTACACTCTCAATTCCCTTCATTTTACTGCTGCTGCCTTTACAGTTTGCTACCACAGTGAGGCCTGTGTGTGAGTCAAAATATGATTTTCATCAAGCGTGAATGGAAATGAGCAAAGTTTAATTTGAAATTATTCCAGATTAGCATTTTGGTATTGCAGTATCGGCATCAGTTGTCAGGTCATGTACTGAACTAATGGAGGGAAAAACACGATGCCTTGGTTGATCCCTAATTAAAAGTTTTGCAGGCTGTGTCCCTGGGGAGTTGGTAATGGGATACAGGATCTGCTAGTGCCAGAGTTCTGGCTGGAGTGGAGAGCAGGTTGCTGTGCCTGGAAGTTGTTGCTGTTGGCAGCTGTGGGACAATCCACGGGAAATGAGTTGGTGGTCTGTGTCTCACTCCCAGTTGGCAAATAGCCTTGTCACAAAACCACCACAACAATTACCGCTAATTGGCATCACTGTTGGCAGTTTCACAGGAGAGGCTAAGGACTGAATGGGATGTAGATTAAATTAGTAATAATAATACTTAGCACCTAAAATCTTCACAGTGCTTCACAAATGCTAATTAGTCAATTTGTGTGATGCCCCTGTTAGGTAAAACCCAAACATGCTGTTTCTAAAGAGGTGTATGTCAGAGCGAGGTGGGTGTCTCCAAAAGGAAAGGGACAGGCAGGGACTGTTCAGCATGAGGGATGTACTCCTGTAGCTGCACTGCTGGAAGTGAATTCTGTGCTGCCTCTGGTGAAGGCAATAGCCTTGAGGATATACAGCTGCTGTAAAGTGATTTAATCTAAACCCTTTTGAGCAGAGGAAGAAAGCTCTCGTGGTGTGAGGAACGCACACACGGATGCAACTACACCCACAGAAGGGTTTAATACTGGTGTAAAAATGCTGGTTCTAGAAAAGTAATAATTGTACCCAGGTATAGGGAATAAGAAAATTTTTTTGTCAGTATTGAAAGGAGGCCCAGACGAATGGAAATTCACTTTGGAAGTGATTAGCTTTGACTGTGTTTCTCCCAACCCAGGGATTCAGACACCCTTGTCCCCATCCACCCTGCCAATCTGAGCAGTTTATATTGTACCTACTGCCAGTGCAGGTGGGTGTCAGAGGCAATATAAAGTGGGGCAGAAACATTTATATTGTATTGTTGCTTGAGTGCAGGAAGTTTTTGCTGTCTTAGTTTTTAAGAGCTTCTCTTCTTCCCAGTTTTGTTGTTTTGCTTTTTCTTTTTGTCCCCCTTGCATTCTCTGCTCTACGTGAGACACATCACTGGACAGCTTCCAAGGGCCTGAAGGACAAAGAAGCAAGTGTGGCTTTTTGTTGCTGGTGGGGTCTGCAATGTTTTTTCTCCAATACTTGAATCCCCCTGTATTCCCAGTTGCTCATGTAAACTGTGGCTGGACACAAAGGAGCATGCTGCCACCCCTGGTCTGCAGGGAGTCTCGGTGACCAGGACAGGTCATGCCTGGGTTGCTAACGAACCATGAATCATTTGAGAGAGCTCAGCAAGTCTTAGCCTGCTGTATCCTTGTCAAGGCTCAGTGTTAAACCAGCCAGAGTTGGAGGAATCCCAGCTTCTCTGGGGAAAAAAAAGGGAGAACAGCAGTGGCTTTAGACATTCTGTTTATATGGATGTGTTTTGCTGTGCAAATGCTGGATTGAAGTCCCATCACTCCTGATCAAAGTGATGGTCTCTTGGTGGCACACCTGTATGTGCTGCTGATTGCATCACCTGAAGGGGAGATGAAGAACAAAGTTTTAGGAGGGGCATGCTCTTTCCTGTGGGTTTCTCCTGTGTGCTAAATAACCCCCACGTTTCCATGAGCAGCAGAAGGAGGGTTTGGTAGGATGGATGTTCACTGCATTTGTTTTCCCCATCCCTCTGCATTAATACCAGCTATGCCCTCCTTGTCCTAGAAGACTCCATCTTTGCAGCTGCACACCCACAGTCTGATAGACAGTAAGATAGTGCTTTGACATCAGGCTTCTGCCAAACAACTGATAACACGTGAGTCCTGCCCAGTTTCTCTCAATGCCGGTTTGTGGAAGTTGTAGGAACTTGCTCTGAGCCTTCTGCGTCCATTTCAGATCATCTGGCAGGTTCGAAAGCTGCTAAGAAGGAGGCAGCAAGAGGATGGAAAGAAGGGCAATGAAGCCGTTCTTACTACTTTGGAAAACCAGGTCAAGGGGACAGGCATGGGATTCAGGACTGCAGTCTTAATGTGTGAGGGTCAGGTATGCTTTGTTATTCCCCCTGTGGCCACTCTGATGGCATGGTATCAGCAGGAGTAGTGCCAAGGAGAGCTTGTGTGATCCCTGGCTGCCAGTACCTGTCTCCTCACTGTGGTGTACACTGTTGGATGCTTCAGAAACCTGTGCTGCATGTGGGCCTGGGAGAGGGATCTATTGCAGGCTCCTGCTTCCCCAAAAGAGCAAGGATTCAGAGCATATGGGGACTTCTTGCAGCATTTGAGGTTCATGTGAACTAGGTCTAACTTTTGGAAGCAGTCTCTGCCTTTACTGATGTTTTCCTTCCTGTACACAGTTTTCTGTTAATGTGTCAGTCCTTACTATTGGGTGGCATGGTCACCTGGAATTTGGAAGTCATGATGGTGAGACTGATGGGTCTTGGATAAGTTTGGGGTCCTTTTACTTAGGGGCTCTTTTTATTTTCATGGGATATCTTTCTGCAATTGGGTTGATACAGATAAGGGGAATTGATTGGGAAAGCTGTCTTTTACAGATTGCTCTCTAGAGTAATGCAATTTTCACGGCTCTTCACAAGCCCTAAATGCAGCTTAAAATGTTCTATTTTTAACATTTCAAAAATGTGCAAGTGTAAAAGTAATGTCTTAGTTAATAAATATGAAACTACGGGGCATTTTTTTAAGATGCACACTTAATACTTAATTTTGTGAGAGAGACTCTTGCACAGACTTGGCTGTGGAGTGCTTCAGGCAATGATCTCAGATGTGGATTTCAGGTACGTGTGCAGTCTAATAACAGGGTTAGTGACAGCACAGTATCAAATGTGTTGACATGAGCAGTTCCCTTGTTTCAGTCAGTGCAGTAGTCCCCATGTGATACGATAGGCTGTGGAAACTAATTGTAATTAGTTTGCTTTAGACATTTAGGATTTTCAAGCATGCCCTTTTAAAATACAGGTGAGTGGGATTATCTTGCAGTTCAGAAGCTGGAGGCAAGAGACCTTCTCACTGGGGGAGTAGGGGATTGCACAATTAGCTGAAGGTACTGTGGTCTCCTGGGTAGCTGAGGGTAATTAGTAGTGCTTTGGCTCTTTCCCTAGCTAATTCCTTCAGCACCCTGCCCTATTAGGGAAAAGGGAGGAAACATATACCATTTCAAAATCCCAGGGGGTGGAAAAGAGCATCTGCTCCTAACATCTGAGGTTACTTTGAACCTGTTGAAATATGTAGTAGCTGCTTTATTGTTTTTGCCAAGGGTTTCCACCTACGGTGATCCCAACCTCTGACTTGTTAACAGTGAGGTTGTTGGAGGCAGTAGTCATCCTGCTCTTCCCTGGCTCACAGCAGCTGATAGTGGCTGCTGCTCTGGACCTGGCACCACAGGGTATAAGAGTGGGAATGGCTGAAACCAGTTTTTTCCCTCAAGATGAGGATCACCTGCCACGTTCACAGTTGCTGTTTCTCCTGATGCCCAGGTACCCCACTATGGCTGCCCTCTGTGGGCCTGAGTTGTACTTCTCACAGTGACAGTGCTGATGTAGAGAAAAGCCAGTTAGTTCCTGGGCTTTCAGCTGGCAGATGAACATTTTTTTTTTTTTTTTTTTGTGAAAAGTGATCAGAGATCTTGCTTCACCCTGGTTAGGTGAGGAGACTCTACCTGTAAGCCTGTGCATGTGTTATGGAAGATTTTTCCATGCCAGTGCTGTTGCCTTTCTCAAGATTGGATTACTTTCAGGAACTTAGATCTATTTGGATGTTGCTCATACTGAGTATGGCCAGGCAGCTGTCCAGTTGGAAGTATGCTTTTTATTATTTACTGGAAACCAATGGAATTTAATTTGTCTGGATTTGTCTCCTTGTCCTCTGACTTCAGACCTGCAGCACTGGAATAACTATTTTGTATTTATGTGTCCTATATATCCGCAAATGGAAGACATCATTAGGAAGGTAGGAGTCTTATCTGTTGCTGGCTGTGCTTGTGATCAGGAGCTGACTTCTTAAATGAGTGTATACTAATTTTATATAGACGAGTGGTTTATGGGAGAAAACTTCAGTCTTATTTCCAGCAGATTCATGCCCCCTGCTCCCTCTCTTAACAGGAGGAATTATGTCCCATTGCAGGGGTGCAAGACCTGAGTTAATCTCTAGATCTGTCACTGAGTTGGTGAATTTGGGCAAGCTGCTTAATATCCTTGCGCTTAATTTCTCCTTTGCTCAGCAAAGAGAAAATGCTTCCATCTTTTGTCCATTTCCAGTTAAAACTTTTTTTTTTTTTTTTTAATGGTGGAAACTCTCTTCCTTGTATAGGATTGAATCCCATTGACTGCTGTTCTTAGTAGAGCTGACTGCTCCTATAATATGCATAATAAGGAAGAATATATAACACAGGGACACAGAAAACAGCAGGTTCTGTGACTTGTAACTGAACTTTAAGGTTGGGTGTCAGGGAGGGGGTTCTGAGACTGGGGTCACTGCAACAGCAGAAACAGAAGACAAAGCCAGGGACTTCAGATAAACCATGAAGACAGTAACAGGTAGTCCTGAAAATCTGCCACTTCACCAGGAGGGGAGTGGTGAGGCTGTGGGAGGGCTCTGAAGATGCCGTGGTGTGTGTCCAGTCGAAGTGGAGCTTTTTTTGTTAAGTAGCAGGTATTAGATCAGCTCGGGGAGCAAGGATTAGAACTATGCTGATGGTATCTAAAAAGGGTGTATCTGCATACTGTGCTGTGCCTCCCTGTGATGAAACTGGAAAGCTGCCTTGTGGAAATATGGTGTGGCCTTGTAAACTGAAAACTCTTCAGTGGCTACAGTCCCTAATATTGCTGTTGAAGTTTATGCCAAAGTGTATTACTTACTAGTTTTTCATTAAAAATGTTTTATTTTTAAGTGAAAAGAAAGGTAAATTTTATAGGGAAACCTAAGAACAAAGCTTCAGATTGTTATTTCAATAATTTAGAATATGGTGGGAATATGTCACTTTGCAGGAGTAATGTATTCTTCTCTAGGATAAATTAAAGTGAGTGTAAACCTTTGGCGTATAGTTCTTTGGACTAAATTCTTTGCTTTGAAGTTGTGTGAACTTTTAAGATCTAGCTGGCAGATGTTCATTTTCATGCTGGAGAAAGAATGTTTAGTGTAAATATATCCACCTATTTTAGGCAGCATAATGCCATTGTTGCATGTTTGTTTTATCTCTAAGAATCTGACTGCTGTATACATCACCCTAAAGTACAGTGAATCAGTGAAATCTCAGCACTTGCTCACAAAAAGAGGCTTAGGTGAGTACAGCTATCCTTCTTTGAGTCAAGTCTTAAATTCTTCTTTGATCGGCGTTCCTGAAGTTGGGCAAGCTGCTCCAGGTTTCAGCTGGGGCTGGGCTGGTGTTACTGTGTGTCAATACCTGTGCAGGATTGGTTGGAACACCGGACAGCTGTAGGGAAGCAATCAGTTTTCATTTAGCTCTTAGTAGATCTTCCCCTGATGTTGCTGAGGGATTTTTACGCTGCTGGGTGAGCAGGATGGGAAGACCTCTGTACAAAACTGAAATGTGGTATTTCTGGCTAAGTTGGGCATTGGGTGGCTTTCAGTGTGAACAGCGAAAGCAAGGTATTAGTCCTGGTTCTCACAGCATTCAAACGGTTATGTTTAAATGTGTTTCCTGTTTTACTGCAACATACCATTTGTTACAGTGTGACTTGTGTCACTTTCTGTGTGTATATATTGATCAGTGCTGTTTATACTTTAAATGGGCAGCATTTGGCTTTGTGGTTTGAGTAATTTGGGAAGTTAGATGTACTCAGTTTGTATTGTACTCTCTTTTTATTGTGTTGTTCTCACTGTATTGTATGTTGTAGCATGTATTTACTCCTTTTGCAATTGCTGCTTTTCTCCTGGGTCTGAGTACAGCAGTTTCCTGCAGTTTGTATGTAGCTTTATCAAGTAAAAATTTGTTTTCAGTGGTTTCCTGCTGCATTTGCACCTGATGTGGCTCCTGAGTAGTTCAGGTGTGGTGGCTATGCCCAGGTTACATCATGGGGCCTTCAGCAGAGTGATACTTCTGAGTGTGTTGGAGGAGATGAGACTGCTGAAGTGACTGAGATCAATTGCACTATGCTGGATTGGTGGCTCATGTCCAATTCCCACCCCAAAATAAGGCAGCAGTTGCCATCCCCAGACCATGAGCTGTCTCTGGGGACTCCGTGGAATGTGACAGTCTTTACAACTGTCAGAAACTTGAAGACAAACAAGTGACTTGTACAGTCAGGAAATCTAGCCGTCCTTGTTTCAATTGCTTTACTACTTTTGGTCATCTGTTGATGGTTTCTGTACTGCTTGTTCTGGAATGGTGAAAGCATTCTGCTTTTTTTTTTTTTTTCTTGGTACATGTTGGGTCCTCTTTGAGTGTCCCTGGACAAGACGTGCTGGTGTCGCCACAAACCCTCTCTTTAACACCAAATTGTCTAGTGTGGAGTGTAAGAGCAACTGCTTGTACGTAGTGCCCAACTGCAGCCAGTCTATAGGACTAATGGCACAGTTCCTAGGAGGGTTTAGTGGCTGAGAGGAAAACCCTATCAATGTGCTCTGTCATTTGTGGAGTGCTTGGTAGACATTGGAGTGGAAGTGGCTCCAGGAGCCAGGGCCACTGCCAGACTTGGGTGGCCAGTCACCAGCCCAGACTGGGAACATCCCATGTGGCCTGTTTTCATGCAAATACGTGATTTTCCACTGCAAATAGCAAAAGCTGGGGAGATCTGGCTTCTGTTCAGCAGGTGAAGCTTGACTAATGATGCCAGAGCACCTGACATCCAAGTGATCGAAGGAAGGGTGGGGAGGTAGTTGAGTGAGCTAATCCATGGCATCCAGGACAAAGAGGATTTTGCATCTCATGTGGTGACTGTGCTTAGGACAAGTTTAAAGAGTATGCCATTGTCTGCCAGTGTTGGATTGTGTGTTGCGTTGAGAAAGCAGCAGAGTTGTGTTAGAGTTTTGGCCTAGACTTAGTAAGTGATCACTGAGCATTAGGAAAAGAGATATTTTGCTGATCTGGGTATTATTTGAGAAGTGTTAGCCATGTTGTAATAATGAAACACTTTTGTGCTGAACACATGTACATGTGTTTGTACAGAGACCTGGCTGCCCCACTGTGAGAACGAGTGCACCAGCAACAGAGAGGAAACTGAGTTGAATCTCTGATGTGAACCTCACATAATCCCCACACATGTACCATAACTCTGCCTGTGTCATTAGGAAGAGTGGTGTTCCCATGCTGCTGCCTGGCCCTGGGCCATCTGGTCCCAAGAAAGCACTCATTAATGATGAGAAACAAATTTGCTCTACAAAATTTGGCCTTTGTAGGGCGGAGGCGAGCGTCTTTGCCACTTTGTCATTTCTGGGTGATACTGGTGTTACTTTTCCAGTCAGTGAACAGAAGGTGCTGATTTGTCCCAAATACCCTTTTCAGAAGAAATGCCTTAGCCTTAATATGACCTACAGGTGCTGCAGAGCTTTTGTAAGCTATCTTGAAAACTATGCTGTGGGTGAAACACGGGCCTGTAACTATTTTGCCTGTAGCTTGAAATACAAAGTTAAACCCCAGAATCTGCAGTTAAGATGTTCAGGTGTTAGTGTAACTTCTGTAACTGTAAACTGGGAACTATTTTTGTGTCTTTCTCTGAAGATTTTGCTGCAAAGGCAGACAAATACATTTGACATTCTTCCAACAAGCTCTCACAAGGGTAATTTTGTGTGGATGATTGAGTGGCATGGAAACACTGTAAGATATTGTCCTTTTGTGGGTTTTATGAAGAGGAGATACAGTTGAAGTAGTTTATAATATGCACAGAATCTCAGCAGTCTGCTGAGAGAGCTTTTTTCAGCAATTACCTATAAAAATAAATTAAAAAGCATTTATTATTGATATTCACATTCTGCATACAAAGAAATATTTCTTCTGATATTGTTAGTTTTTTATTTGTAGGCTGCAAAGGAGTGTAGAGTAAGACAAATGCATTTGAGGAAGAAAAATATATGAGTTAATATGTTAAGTTTACATATTTTTCATTTGATGGATTTATGGTTTTTAATTACACCTTCATGTCTTGGGATCCCTGGGGGCCCTTTCTGAATGTCATACTTGTACTCTTATACATAAGAGATGCTTTAACCTGCCACCTCGTGCAGTCTTACTGCTGCTTGACTGACCTCTGGTGAAGTTACTTGTTATTCAACTTTAAAATCTGAGACCTCCACAAAGAACCAAATGATTAGAAAAATATTTGTGTGATTGAGAGAGTTTCTCATCCTGACATGTTGTGAAACACAGGCTGTGAATGGCTTTCTCTGATTTTTATGTGTAAGGGTGGACTTTGTGCTCAGTGTTTGCTCAGTTGATCATGAGTAGCAACACCCTGGCCTCAGCCTTACTGGCTCCCTGAGGGCAGTTTGGCAGTGGAAAGTAGTCATGTCCTTGGTAACAACCCTTTGGGGAGCAATGACTGGGTTCAAGGAAGAGTATTTTCAGCAATATTTCATCCTGAATCTGGCTGTTCATCTGTCTACTTCTGTCTTCAGTTACATATGACACTGGATTTTCATTTCAGAACAGTTTGTGTTGTGGTTCTTTTATTGACAGTGGAATCAAAAATGTGTTAACAGGTGGGAAATGAAGCCTGTTGGCTCTCTGTAGTTTCAGTTGATTTACAAGGGTGAAATGAAGAGGAAGCCAGACTGCAGAACTGGGTCAATGTCTGTATTCCAAATCCATCTCTCTGTGTAGGTATCATTACCTCCATCTGCTTTTTTTCCAGCACATCCTCTTCATTTTTCTGTTCAGTGAGAACATAATTACCTGTTTATGTGTATGTGTGTGGAAATAGTGCCAGGATCTATTTGTTATAACTAAGACATAGCTTATTGAAGAGGCAAACAACCCAAGCTGATAATATTCAGGCTGTTCAAAAGAAACTTGCTTTGGGACTGAGTAAGTGTGAATATTCGGGCACAACTTGAGCTCCCTTTCTCAGATTTGTGCTGTGTGTCCTTTTATTATTCTGGTCATGGCTACTCATAAGCACACACATATCAAGAGCAAAATAGCTCTGGTTTGTGCTGTTAGAATTTAGTTGGGTTTCAACTTCTTATTGCCAAGACTTTTGATGGCATGAAAGATGTGTTATACACAGGACTGACTTTTCTGACTCACCCTGAGTTTTTCACTGAGCGTTTTATTCTTGTGAGAGGGCTTGGCTCTTGTAGGAGTGGGTGCAATCAGAAGTATGGAGTAGGTAGTTAAAGAATTGCAATGCAGAAAAAAGACTTGACCCTGGGAAGTGAACACAAAGGCATTGTCCTGTGAGGTGGTACATTGGAAGATCATTGCTTTTCTGTTTTCTTTTTGTAGTTTCTATTTGAATTTCACTCAATAGAATCACATACTATCCTGAGTTGGAAGGTACTCGTGAGGATCATCAAAGTCCAAGTCCTGGCCCTGCACAGAACCACCTCAGGAATCACACCACACTTGTCAAGGCTTATTCTGATTTTTCTTTTTTCTTGCCACTGGAGAACAGTCCTGTTTGCTAATCCTGGAAAATATTCCATGGCATTCCCTACTTTCTAGAGGCTGTGCTTGTGCTTTCTTTGGGAAAGCTTCACTAATAATACTGGTACAGAAATGGTTCACTTGCCACTAAAGGAGGGAGCTGAAAAATGTCTGTTATGATTCAATAAGAAAAAATGTAAATCCACTGTGTGAAGAACGTACTTCTTTCTGTACCTGAACAGGATTCCTGAAGTCTGTGCAAGAGCAAAGACTTAAGGTAATCCTGATTTTACAGAGGAGTTTGTTAACCCAGGAGTTCTGTAGCTCAGCTGAATACAATACAGGAGTGACATCAGTGAGAGATTAGAATAAGCTTTCTTATCTTCAAAGACTGTTTACTTAATGGTTGGAGAATCACTGTGTTTGTAGGTAGAGGTAGGAAATGTCCTGGGGCAGGTAGGATCTGATAACATTACACAGAGCAATAGTGTTTCTCCTCAAGCATCCCTACATTGCTCTGTGCTTCTCCCAACCTGCTGGCTGCCACTGCTTTTGTGTACACCATCCCTACCGAGGTCTTTAAGAGACTGCCAAGGTAATTTTGGATGCTAACCACTGAACCCAAGCTGTATCCTTAGCTTTTGGGTTATTTTTCCCATGTCCTACCGACTCTGCCCCTACATGGGGTAATTATACGGACAGTCTGTAGCCTCTGGCTTGTTTTTTCATTGTTTGCCTATAATTTTTTCCAAATAATTTTCAGGGGAGATGTGCTTACGGGTTAGCTTTTGGAGGCCTACCCTGAGTTATTATGTCTGTCTGTGGGGCAGTGGGGAGGGAAGGAAGAAGGGAATGGAACAGAGTGTGCTGTGTCTCAGTGCTGGGCTATCAGCAGCCTGTCCTGCTGCACGATGTGAGGGGTACAGGGCCCAAGTCGTCCTGCAGCCTCTGCTGGGAGACCACACCCTGTCAGGAGGGGGAGTCCTTCTGATAAATATCCCTACCTGACACTCAAAACAGTGTAACAACCCGAGGAATCAACTTCAACCAATCCTGGAACAGTATATATACATCTTTAGGTTTTCCTTAAAATATTGCTTAGAGGTGTTTTAAAAAATCTCAGAATTGAGTTCTAAGGATAGTTACCTATCCTTGAATATTTCAGCTATTGCTTGTTATCACATGCAAGACAGTTTGGGTTTGGATTTTTGGAGGATTCCTGTGCAGCTCTTGGGTCTTTTCTGCAGAGTTCCTTTTGACAGCAATGAAGGTACTTCTGATCTCCAGTAAAAGGACAACTTGATTTGCAGATTTATATATAAAAGCTGCTATAAACCTAATTTAGAGACCACTGAGATACATGCCCCATATGAAAATATTTAGCCGTTCCTCTTTTTTCTCATGAAAACATTTCTTTAAAAGTAGTCTTGAAAGCAAACTTTTGCCTCATTGGCGTTTTTTTTTTTAAAGACAAAACACAGATGCAGTGTTCCAGGCAGATATATTTTTGTTCCCAGCTATTTTGAATGCTCATTTGATCTTAAGTCTTTGTTCAATCCAGACCTATGTCATTAATGACTCTGGAGTAAGTAGGTATGCAGAGCTGGAGGAAATCCTGTTTTATATGCTCCTATTCTAGGAGAGCCTCAGAAAGACTAACAATAATGCCTCTTGGTGAGGTAATGGGTAAACATAGTAAGAAATAAAATGTGCTTATTCCTTACTGAAGCAGAAAAATAGCTTATGAAGCATAATGTTGTCTTTGATAAGTGTAGATAATCTGACCTGCCTCAGTCTGTGGATTAAGACATTAACTGGGGAAGGTGAAACGGCTTCTCGTAAAGAACCAGTCCCTCTGGTTGTAAAAGAGGTGTCAGCAAATGTTAATGAGAATTAAAAAGAAGCAGGAGACCAGTCATAACCCAGCGGAGTCACTTGAAAGGCTTGCCGTGCCTTCAGCGGTCAGTTAATTCCCCCCTGAGCTGGAGGGTTGCGTTGCTCCCTTCAGCGTTACGTGACTCCGATGTGGGCGCTGGTTCCAGCCAAGGAGCTGGGTGATGCACAGCAAAGCTCTGGTGGAGCCTCGGGTTTGTATGTGCCTTCTTCGTGGTCCTTCCAAGATGCCGTGGGAAAAGAAAATAGGAGCGTCCACCAGCTTTTCTTTCCATCTGCTGAATGAGTGAAGTTTAGTAGAAGCGTTTGTTTTCAAGAGGAACCAGGTTTCTTGTAGGAATTTCTTCATCAGATTCTTGAGGAAGTTAAGGCTGGATTTAAAGCTTTTGATCTCGGTCAGTAGGTGGATGGCAGACAGAAAAACAGGATGGAATTTTGTTGACTTTTCTTTTTTGAGAAGAAAATGTGAAATGGTGTAGTTTTCTGTCAGCCAGCTTCCATAGCAGCATGTGTGAATACAGTGAAACATCTGAACTCCAGCCCACTCACACTGTCTGTGCTGCAGGCTTCCCTTGGGACCCAGGGCAATTCAGCTAGCATTACATTTTTAGATAAGCTTACCCCATTTAGCACATGCATTTTGATCAGCATGTGATTACAGACTAGTGAGTTGCATACATATACACCAGAGCCCTCCTGTTGGTGTTTCTTTATATTTGCACTGGTTTTATGTGCGTGTTTACTTCAACCATATTTCTAATCCCTCTCTACCTTCATCTTTTTGACTGTGAAACAGCAGTGATCCTTTTTCTTTGAGTGAGTAGTCAGAACCATACTTGTGACATACTTTAAGACCACTTAGAAAATATAAACTTATTTAAGTGCTGGTGATTTATCTTGTTTTGCTTTATTTGATTTCTTAAATGTCAACCACTCTGAACAGTTGCAGGATTTTCCTCCTTTATTTGGGAAGTGTCAGTTGATGAGAAGGCAGCTGGTGTGCTGAAAGCATCATTCCCTTAAGAATTTAGTGTGTGTTTAGCTGGGAAAAAAGCCCCGTAACAGTTACCCTTTTGTTTTTGTTTTCTTTTTCCCTGAAAAGTTGCCGTCTTGCCCTGCTGGTTTAATGGTGAAAGAATGCTTGCAGTGTTGTTTAGCTGTGCAATGCCTTTCAGGTAGTGAGAAGTATCTGAGGAATGAGAGAGATCCCGTGGGAATAACTGGCTGGCACTTGGTTGACCTAAGCTGGCGGGTCTATACATAGTCCTGATTGCTGCCAGCCAAAAGAGCATCTGATGCAGACAGCTGCTGGGTGTGTGACCCCTTTTGGTACGTGGGGCGTGCGTGGGCATGTGCCTCCCTACCTGTTTGGTTTTGCTTCCTGTGCTTCCTGGTCTGCCGTGCTCCCGGAGAAGACTCCTGACTTCAGGAGACTTTGTCCTAGGTGGAGGGAGCTGTTGGACCCCTGATGGCAGGAAAGAACTGGGATACCTGTGCTTATCTTCTGTAGATGAGCTGCTGATCGTGTCTCCCTTACGCAAACAGTGCTTCATGGTGGAGTATTTAGGGGAAGGGAGTGAAGGTGTGAATACACATTTGGCATCACAGTCTTATAAATGCGTTGTGGAAAGTGCAAAGGGGAGGTTGCTTGAAGCATCTCCCTCTCCTAGAGCCCAGCAACTGTGTTACCAGCTCCAAGAGGGGCCAGCAGGAAGGATAGAAACCATCCATTAACCACCACTTTCCAGAATCACTTGAGATCAGAGTCTTCTGAGTATGTATCGCCTCCTGTGTATCTTGCTTGTTTCAGGTTATGTTGTGATGGCAGTCCTGATCATTATCTCATATTAATTTTCTAGAGCATGATGTATGTGGATACACCTACTGCGCTCAGAGATTTCACTGCAAGATTACAGACATGTTTAGGAAATTAGTAATGAGAGAAAAACACGTAATTAAAAATGATATCAGTTTGGAAGCTCATCCATCTTCAGCCAGCTTGCTGGAAGAGAAAGGAGTCTTACACAATGCTTAGTGGTGGGAAAATGCATTTGGCTTTCTACATTTTAAACAGGAAGGAACTATTTAAATGACAGGCTTACAATAGTAATTGGGGCATTTACTTGGGAACACTGGATCACATACTGTAGTTGCATAATGTTGCGGTAAGTCTGTATAAAGTTAAAGCAGATCTCATTATATTTGTTTTCTTTTAGTGGTGCCTTCAGGCATTTTTTTAAAACTTATTTGGACCCTTTATAAAGCAACTGGGTCATTGTACAGAAAATAGTATTCGTATTTTCAGGTAGTCAGATATTACCTATGCCAAATATTGTCTGTAACATTATGAGGATACACACTTAAAAATTTGTCTCCTGAGATATGCAACTTTATGTGAAATGTCTTAAATTCAGAATCTGCCGCAGAATTTTAGCTCTTCATCCCCAATGACCATTATAAAATTGCCATATGCCTAAAAATGTGCTTAGCACAACTGCAATTGTTCAGACTATGAATTTCCTCTCATTTTATGATGGGATCCTTATTTTAGAATAATTTTATTCTTCAGCAGTAGGAGAAACACCATTTGGTCATATATGGTTCATTATAAAATGTGATAACTTTTAAGCATTTCAGGCAGTACACATGCTTTATTTGAGTTTTTATGCTATTTGTCATGAACAGTTAACAGCACCTTGTTGTCATTTTTGTCATGATATGTCTATAAACTCAATTACCTTTCTCTTTGGTCCAACTTGCAAACACATAGGAAACCTAAGCAGATGTCAGAGCAATAACCAGGTGCGCACTGTAGTACTTTGCAAACTTTTAATTGCTGCAGGGATGTTTCCTAGTTAATGGCTCTGTTTATTAAGTGCTCCTATCTGTTGTGTCTTGTTCAGGAGCGTGCCTCACATATGGTATTTTCAGGCTGAGCCTGGCTGGTTTTTCTAGTGACAGCCTTGGAATAACCTTACAGAGGGATGTGCTTTTTCAGTTATGATGTCTGTAGCTTAGTCAGCAAAACTGCTGAATTGCTTGGAGTGGAGAGTCCTGTGTAATTTATGATTTTTGATAAAATCATTAGATGATTTAGAGTTATGAGTTTGACACAGGACCCAGCTGGGCCTATGGATGTGACCAGTTTGGATGGAGCTTAAAGCAACCTGGTCTTGTGGAAGGTGTTGCTGCCCATGGCAGGGAAGTTGAAACTGGATGATCTTTTAGGACCTTTGCAATCCAAAGTATTCTGTGATCTCTGGGTGGATGCTGATGATGGTTGTTGACCTGTTGAGAGTTGACAGGTGTTGTTTGAGAGGATGGACAATAGGTGAGAGGGTATGGCCAAAGTGATTCACCAAAGACAGCAGTTATTGATGGTGTTTTGAGCAGGGAGCCATCAGTTGGTGGCCAAGGAACCCCTTGGGTTTGGGAACTGGAAGTCAGGAACTGTGATGGAGAGTGTGGCATTCCCTATGATGCTTACCCATGGAGAACTGGCCTTCCTTGAGAGGTGTGAGGGGAAGCACAGTCTTGACAGCCATCTTGGGGTCTGTGCTGTTGTGCATGAATGGGGAGATATGGATATGGTCTGAGAATGTCTCTGCATGCTGGCATCTCCCCTTCCCTTTGAAAGCAAGTTGTTAAATAGAAGCATCCTCAGTTACAAAGGAGTTCCTGGGAACTGCCAATGTAGCCTGTTTCCCAGATCATTATATCCAAAAGATATTCCCTCGTGCATCTCATGAGATATGAAGTACAACACAAATTTAAGAAAAGGAATTGTATTCAACAGACAGTGTTGCCAATTGCTCTGTGCTCACTGCCCAGAGGCCGTGGCACGGTGGGAAAAGGAGACCCTGGGTTCATGCTGCTGTGCAGACCTGCAGATTTGTACCCAGACCAGGCCAGGGAGCCAGGACTGGGTCTTTTATGAGAGATAATATATATTGATGGATCAATGAGAGAGAATATCTTTTCCCAGAAATTAAATAATTGTTTCCTTGATGAAAAGGCCCAACATCTGGCTCTTGTGTTTCATGTGTTTTGTCATGTAGATGTAACTGTTTGCTTTGTTCCTGCAGTAATGTTAACTTACTAATATATGAAGCTCTTTCCAGGTCAGTGAAAAACTGCATATAAATCTTTATTACATGTACTTGATTGTCTTTAACTCTTTATAAGATATAATTAGTGTCCAGTAATCATATTGTGGTGCTGTTTCTGTGATTACACTGGTAGTTAGTGTGCAGTGCAATTCTGGTTTTATAGACTGGAGCTAATGTTAGCTTGATTAAAATGAAGGTTTAACATCGGCCTGTGTTGTTGGCCCGTTAATTTTCTCACCTTTCTGCTGCCCCGTTTCACTGCCTCCTGCAGTTCTGAGGTGTGACTGCCAGCCACCAAGTGGCTTCTGATGAGAAAGGCATGATCTTTAGTATGTGGTACTTCATGTTGAAGTGGGGCCACTTTCAGTAATGGTGTCTGTGATGGGAGGGAAGAAGTGGATTGTGGCAGGTCTTAAGGACAGTGACTTGGCGAAGTACTAATGCCTAGAAATGTTTTGATCCTATTGTAATGAATAGCTGCTAGTTCCTGTTGTTGTTTCTGTTTTGATTGAGTGCCCAGCTGGTGTGTGGTGCAGATAGGATGCTGGGGCAGGGAAAGGAAGTAACTGTCGAAAGTGCATCTCCCTTAGGAAAGCAGGAATGTGGAGGCATGGTAGAATTGGGGTTTAAATAGCACGTATTTTTCCTTGGTTTTCATAGTGCACTGACCATGTGCATTTTTCCACATGCTGGGTAATGGAAAGTTGGCCCCAGAGGAGGTCACTTTGCAAGTCAAGTTTGGGGTTATAAAATCAATCACTCTTGGGTCACTAATTGGTGTGGAAGATAGGAATTTCCTATACAGTATGATAAGTTCACTGGTTTTCTGGCAGTGTGTGTGCAGTGCACTGTTTAGCCAACGATATTCTTTCCTGATTCTGTTGTTAACTCAGGAAAAGCATCAGGTCATTTATAGCTACACCCAAATTACTGGTTTGTTTCTGAGTAGTAAGGGGAGGGTGGAGGGAGTTTAATGTCATGTAGAATCTACATGTGTTTCATGAAGTTTGTTTTCATCTCTCTGTGGCACAACAGCAAAGCTCGGCAGCCACGTGGGAATGGTGAAGATGGATTGCACTTGGTGTTAAGCATCTCACATCTCTGAGTTTATATCAACACAAGCCTTCTTCCAGCAGCAGCATCTGGCTCATTGGCAAGATCTGTGGACAGTTGTTCTGATCGTTTTGGAGATGCCTCTGGCAGTCATGTGGCTGCTGCCTTGGCCGTGCTGCATTGTTATTCTAGCTGGTCCTGTTTTCATTTATTTATTTTTTGGCTTACCTCTGATTCCGATGAGTTTCTGCCGAGATTATAGTCTTGAATAAATCTTGCCTAACTTTTTCATACAGGGACTTCCACGAATTGCTGGTGTTAAGTTATTTCAGTGGCTCTTTGCTGGTGGAGCTTGGAGCAGTAACATCTCAGCCTGTGCCTTGTGTGCAGGTTTTCCCTGCGAATCACAGCATCAGTCATGTGAAGAAAAAACACACATCTTTGAGGATATCCTGCATAATAGGTTTCTCTGAGACTAGAGCTGCAAGTGTACATCAAATATTAACAGTACACAGTCAGTGTCTGGGATGGTGCTGAGTCTTGGAATCAGCCACTTGGATTTTTCAAGTCAGCCATTGGGAGCAGAGTCTCTGGCCCAGCTGATATAAACTGGCATAGGAGCAAAGAATAATGTGTGTTGGCTCTGGGTTTACATTAGCTCAAGTATCGTCCCTTCCCGTTTGATTGTATGGTTGTTTTTTTTTTTATTCATATAACTTGTACTTTAAAAATGTGATTTTTTTTTTTTTTCATGAGTACTGTGGCTTTGGAAGTCATGTAGGCTTAAATAAAAGTGAGTGTTTCTTAAAATACTAAAACATCTACTTTCATTAAAGAAGCCAATTGGGATCTCTACTTCTGCTGGTTGAAATTAACAGAGCTGTGATGTGCAGGAGGCTGGACAAGATGGTTATCTTCCCTGGCCTTTAATGATCTGTACAACTGCTTTAGTGCTGTCCACAATGGGAGCTGTTTGACAAGCTGTCAGATTTTATAAAGATATTAGCAAGGCACGATTACACACACTTTACTGGTTATACATGTGTGTTTACATCTGTAATAATAATACTAAGACAACTTGGGTGGCCTTTTTTTAAAAAGATTTACTGCAAATTTTAAACACAAGTTACTTCTACAAAACTTCACTTTGAAAAGGAGAAATCTGCACACTAAAATGTAACTTAATTCATCATCTAATAATTACAAACATGCCTTTTGTGGGCATTTTCTGAAGTGGAGAGGCAAGTTTGTGAAAGAGTTCACTGCTAATTTGAAATTAGGAACAGGGATGCTTCAAATTTAGAGGGGATATAATGACTTGGCTTTCAGTATGAATGTTGCCATGGATTTCTTTGGAGCCCAGGTCTCACTCTGGGGCTGTAATTTCTGTTCTTAAAAGAACCCTTTCTTCCTCTGTACTTGGCCTTTTCCAGCAGGTGATGAGGCAGCTTTTTTTCTAAGGTCTCAGAACACAAATTAAAATAAAAACATCCTTTTATGTAGTACCTTCAATTGAACGGAAGCATTAATGTACCCTATGATGTTAGGCATTGTCTACATTTGTGGAATTTCTATAGAAGCAACATTAGATACAGTAAATGTTTAAGGGCCCTGTTAAGTGTGACTGGTAGGACAAGCTAGAGCCTTTCATCTCTTAGTTGCTGTTTTTAATAGGATCTGGCTTGAAGGGTTTTGAAAGTTGTTGCCAGGTATTTGATTGCTTCTGTGACTCAGGAGATAAGGCTTGTTTTGTGTGCGTGCGTTTGTGAGGAGCCTGAAAGAGTTTACGGAGATATTTTTGCCAGTCATCTGTGGGTATGTCTACATGTGTGTGTTACAGGCAGATACAAGCTGACTTTGCTCATGGGTTTAATATGTTTATAATCCTGTGCACTAGCAGAGTTTACAAACCTTATTAACATGGCTTTTGAGATGCTTTGAGCATGAGTAGAGCGGGTTTTTGTCTGCCTGTGGGCATAGCCCCATTGATTTATGTTTGTAGAAGGAAAACCTTAGGCAAGGGGAGTTGCTCCTCTTGGATTATGCTATCCTTTGGATGGCGAGAGGTTGCACAGCTTGCTGTTTTCATAGGACCACTGCAGGGCTTCTTAGCGTAAGGGTTACAGGTGGGTGTTGATCACCCGACTCTTGTTGTTCCGTCCACACAAACATGATTTGCTGGGCTGATAAAGGCGATTCCTACTTGTTATTTAGGTTGCACAGAAAATACACAATGCCTTTTGGTGCCCAGTCAGGCATTTCAAGGATTCAGGGATGCATATATGCTTTGTTGTCAGTAATGCAGTCCAGCCACTGAAAGGCTTGTTACAAGACTGTCTGATCAAAGGATAGCAGCCAACTTACAAGAAGTGGTATTAGGGAAAACCAAAGTAACTCTCATGCAAAGCGATTGATTGATCTAACATAGGACAGCTAGAAAACAGTAGTGTTGTAGGTAGGATTATCTAATACTGTTCAGGTAATGGCTACTGAAGACCAACAGTCTCAACAAACACAGCAGGAGTATCTGCTCCTAATGCAACTTGTTCTTGCTACGTGGCCAACATGACTTGGCAATGTGTGCATGCAGCCCAGAAAGCCAGTTGTCCAGTTCTGGAGTCCCCAGTGTAAGAAGGGTGTGGACTTGGAGTGAGTTCAGAGCAGGCCATGAAGATGATCAGAGGAACACCTTTCCTCTGAAGGCAGACTGATAGAATTGGGGCTATTCAGCCTGCAGGTACTGGAAGGCTGCAGTGAGGTCATCACAAAGCCTTTTCTTCTCCAGGCTGACCAATCCCAATTCTCCTAGCCCTTCCTCTTAGGAGAGGTGCACCATCCTTCTCATCATCTTGGTGGCCTCCTCTGGACTTACTCCAACACGTCCATGTCCTTCCTATGCCTTGGACCCCAGAGCTGGATCCAGTATTCCAGATGGTGTCTCATGAGAGCAGAGCAGAGGGAGACAATCCCCTCCCTCAAGCTGCTGGCCATGTTGCTTTTGGTGCAGCCCAGGATACAACTGGCTTTCTTGGCTGCCAGTGCACATTGCCGGCTCGTGTCCAGCCTCTCATCCATCAGCACCCCCAAGTCCCTCTCAGCAGGGCTTCTCTCAATTTGTACAGTCCCCAGCCTGTGTTGATACTGGGCATTGCCCTGACCCAGGTGCACCACTTTGCACTTGGTTTTGTTAAACGTCTTGAGATTCCCAGGGGCCCACTTCCTGATCTTGTCCAGGTCCCTCTGGTGGCATCCCATCCCTCAGGTTTATCAACAGCACCAATTGGCTTGGTACCACCTGCAAATTTGCCAAGGCTACACTTGATCCCTTTATCTGTGTCATTAATGAAGATATTAAGTAACACTGGTCCCAGTACGGACCCCTGAAGGACACCACTTGTCACTGATGTCCATCAAGACGGAGAGGTAGAAGTGGCTGGACTTGCACCATCTAATTTAGGCATCTCATCTGTATTCCAAAGCTATCCCCTGAACTTGTGGGGAGTGAAATGTAACAATTCCATACTTTGTAAGGGAAGATAGATTGAAATGGACTATATATTTTGCATAGTTAATTATAAAGAAAATTTGGGGT
Organism: Empidonax traillii; assembly: GCF_003031625.1. Classification (NCBI taxonomy): domain Eukaryota; kingdom Metazoa; phylum Chordata; class Aves; order Passeriformes; family Tyrannidae; genus Empidonax; species Empidonax traillii. The sequence continues at coordinate 187,135 of NW_020955406.1, read as the reverse complement.
ATGGTGGTAATGATGGGCTGTGAGAATTTGACAAAAGCAGAATTATTCAAGGTGTATAGAGGGTCACAACTAAGACAAGAAGCATGGAATTTAATATAGGAATGATGAAGGTTGGAAAACTTGCTCTAAGCAAGATAATTTAGGTTCCTGAATAGTCATCTAAGGAGAGCAGTATTTTAAAGTCCATATTCTTTGTCTGTGATGCTTGGACCCAAGCAACAAGTCTGTATACAGATGTGTTACCCATCTTTCCAAAACTAGGATCATAAGAACATAGGGCTGGGAAAAGATCTGCAGATCTTTAAAAAGCTTCCTCCCTTGAAATGGGTCATCCTGTCTGTAGATCACCTCCCACTGATGTTTTTTGCCTGCTCTTCAGAAACTGTCTCAAAGGAACAAGATTTCTCAACATCATTCTGTGGCAATTGCCAATATTCACTGGCCTTTGAAAGTTTTTTCTTGAGTCATCTTTGCTGAAAAGTAGCGTGATTTTTATTTTCCCTTCCCAAGTGGATATGAAAAGTAATTTGTCACCAGTCTCTTGTGTACTGAAGAACCCTGATCAGTTTTCTCTCTTCTAAACTAAATAAACCATGCTTCTTCCAACTTCCTACAACATTCTTGTTTTCTAAACTGCATTTTGTCCAATAGACACTCCTCAAATGTTCTGTCTCCATCTGCATTTTATATGGCTGGGATAATACTTCACCTAATGAGATTCCATAGGAGAATCATTTGCTTCTTTGGGCAATATCCTCCACCTGCATAAATCACTTAGGATCTGCATACTTTTCTTTCTAATGCAATCTGGGGCCAGCAGAATGGGCTCAATTACTTCTATGCAGCAGCTGTGGGATGAACAGATTGGAGAGGGAGGTGGTGTCTCACACGTGTGCCACCTAGTAGGCAAAGGAACTGGAGCAGACTCTTCAGGCGGAGTGTGGCCTGCTTGTGGTTGAGGAGTTAGAGATTCTCTTCATTAATCCTTTTCTATTAATACTTTTTTAGAAGGTTGTTTTGTGTGTGTTTTTTTTTTTTCTTTTGAGTAAGTTCAAGCAAGGAGGAAAAGGAAAAACTCTAACCCACTGCAGTACTGAATAAATTCAGAGGTAAACCCAAAATTTTTCAGCCAAAAAGTATTTTTGTTTGGTTTTTTGTTTGTTTGATTTTTTTTTTTTTTGGTTGTTTGTTTTTTGTTTTTAAGTAAATCAGTTAAACTTAGGCAGTGGAACTTAATTAAGATGAAGAATAAGTGAAATCCAGTTTTTTAGGTAATAAAAACTATGTGGTGTGCAAACTGTGCACTGTATGCAGCAATTCGTAGCTTGCAAGAGGAGTGCACCATGGGCGGCCTTTTGGTTGTGAAAGCTAAATCGTTCCTGTATTCAGTCCTCAAGTATTCATTTACCAAATAATTGATAAAATGAGCGAGGGATAGAGACACTAAGAGAGTGTGATCCAATGCCAAGCACGGGTTTTTTGTAGTTGATTTTAAATCTACATTATGCTAATGATGTTCATTTGGAAAATGTGTCCACTCCCTAACTTCTGCCGCTGAGCGTTCTCTTAATTGGATTCAGATGGTTGGACTGAAACAGTTACAGGGTTCGTATACAGAGGAGTGTTCCAAGCACTTTTTTTTTCTTACCCAGTCTTTCTTAGCCAGAGTTCCTTTCACTGTGGCTGGTGTCCAGACATTCTCAAACTCCCTCATTAAAGGTCTATCTGATACAAATGGGCACGGTTCTACTGGGACAAATGCAGTTATGATCACTTCAATGTACTCCTCTCCCAATCCATTGGGCTAGCTGGGCTGGGTTGCTGGTCTCTGGCCAGAGTTCACCAGTGAAGGAGTCCATCTCACCAGGCTTATGTTGCAATTTGTCATTCTGAAAACACAGGCTGTTGACTAAATAATTCTAATAGTGGGAACAACCTTTTGTTTCCGTTAAAATGATATGAAGAGTTGATGTTTCTGAGGCATTTTGACAAGGCAGCATGTTTCTGTGTAGAGGTGCTGTGCTATGATTTTCATCTCTATGCTGAAATTCAGACCTACTTTATTATCTGAGCACCTTGACTGAACTCAGACTGTGTGTATCATTCAATGTGGTGAAGATATGAGACAGCATCATTTTCCCAAGTAGCTGTTCTAACACATAAGCACTTGGTTTGCTTTGAAGAGGAAAGAGAAGTTGTGACTTTCTATGCAGTTATGACTCTAATAGGCACAGTTCTTATAGTCTGATTTACTATGCTCACAGGCTAACCAAAATTTACTCTCTAGTTTCAAAGAGAAATAATTATAGATGGGAAATTCTTTAAATAAAAGGGTCTAATTTCTATCAGAGGTTTTTGTTTGAATTTCTGAAAGGCAACTTCATTTAAGTAGCTGTTTCTGAAAGTAGGGTCAAACAAAGACTTTCAGACACCAAGTGTTGTGTAGGGATAGATGTGCAAGTATTCCCCCAAACACTTGCTGCTGTTCAAGGAGATAATACTTTGCTGAAGGTTTATAAGAAATATAAGAGGAAAATTGAAAAAGATACAATGGCTGTTGGAAGATGGTGTTTTTTTATGAACAAAATCACTACTGAATTTACATTGTGAAATTACAGTAAGCCACAGACCCAAGAGGGAAAATTAAAAGAATACTTAAAACCAACAATAAACATGCAAATTAAAAGTCATCAATTTTAAATGAAGTCATACACTATTAAAAATAAGCACAAAATTACATACTAGTTTGGATGTGTAGTTTATAGAATACACCAAATGTTAAAATTGAATGAAATTAAGAAAAACATTTTCGAAAGGCAAGTAAAATATCTGTTTAATTAGATTGTAAAGAAAGAAGATTAAAAGTAATATTTTGTGAAACAGTAATTACTGTTTTTCAGAAGTAGTGAGGTTCCTATGTGTTGATCTAAATTTAATGGTGATAGCACATCTCTTTGGGGTCTTTTGTTTTGTTTGTGTCTTCTAATTATTTTAAATGGCAACCACCACCTTTATTTTGTTTTCTTTGCCCTGATCACACTGCGTGGCTGTTTGCTCCAACACTCTGCCAGCTCATGAAAGTAAATCTGGGAGATCAGCTCATACCCTCTGGTTCTTCGAGGTTAAAAGCCAAATCATTGCAGGGGACTATACAGCAAGATAACAGGAAAGGCAGCTGAAACCATTGGGAGGTGGGTTGAGGTGCTGATGGGAGCCTGAGATGTAAATAAACCAGATTGCTCTCATTTCCTCTTTCCACTGTATTATGCATTCCAATAGCACTATTCATCTTTATGACAGACACCTATTGCTTTAACTTTACTGCGGGCCACTGAAGTACATTAAAGTGGGCAGGAAATGGAAATAAATAGAGTTCAGTGGAGGCTGCTGGATAACTAAACACACCACAGTCATTTTTAGTATGGGGTCATGCGTTTTTTAGCAGATTTATCGTATTGCTTAACTTTTGTTAGGAAGATGGGTGCTGTTTAAGAGAGATACAGTATATTTATTTATATTTTTTTGAGTAGGAAAATGTGCTTGGATACTATCCTTTCAAACTCTTTGGGATGCCAGAGATGAAAAGAAATTGGGTTGAGTCTCAGCTGGGTAGGGTCAGTGGGATATGTCTGTGTGCACTACCTCAGGTTGTGGTTAGAAACAGAATAATGTGGTTGAAAATTTGAAGAAATCCTGCTAGCAAATAGAATGGGAGGAGGACCACAGTCCACTGGCTTAAATTAATCTTCCACCTAGAGGTAGTGAGGCATTCCTGTAGGGAGGCTGAATGGAATTTGGCCTTAAAAATGCATTTACTCGTTTTTTAATGCCTGCACGTTTTGCTCACTCTTGGAAATGTGGATTGCTCTTCTGCTTATTCAGAGAGATGTTTTCAAGGATAGCAAAGTTACACTGCAAGTTCCAGATACCCTTAACCAGCAGGAGATAGGACTTCAGGTGAATTCTGTTTTTGTGAAGACTTCATATGTTTGTTTTTCCTTGGTTGTTTATATTCTGATAAGATTAAGTCAGTAACTGAATGAATGCACAACACGGGTTACTTGAAGACTTAAAGCTCATATTTTCACTCCCTTGAGATAGCCAGATAGTTGGAAACTTTTCTTAAAAAAAAAAAATTAGCAGTGTTTTTTTTCCTTGATTATACTGAGCAGCCTCTGGGTTTGCTGAGCATAGTGCTTTTGTATTTTGGGGATTTTTGACAATGACTGCTTTATAGTTGAAAGCAAGCCTCAGCCTTCAAAGTATTTGTCAATATAGAAGATAATAGTGGATATTTCACAATGTCAAGTAAGATAAAAACTAATTTGTAAGCAGTGCGGCAGAAATCTGGAAAGACAATTAAGACAAAAAATCATTAACATTGATTCTGTTGCATTGGGATGGTACATTCCTGTCTCCAAAAGCATCTTTTTAAAATGTTGTTCACCTAGATCTGTATTTAATTATGTATTACGATGTGACATTCAATGTTTCTTTTTTCTTTTTAATTATATTTATATCAAGAATTTAATTTCATTCGGAATACTGCTCCAGATACGCTCGCATTGCAGAAACTAGTGCCAGGCAGAATTGCAGGTAATTACTGAGGCTGGTTGCTGGCAATTTGACTTTTCATCATTTGTTCGTCATCGTTTGTTCGCACTCTGTGGATAGTTCCTCACTGAAAGGATTAGGTTACAGATGGGTGGGTATTACTTCAGGGACTTCTTAAGTGAGAATCCAGATGCTTTTCTGCCGCCTTTCCTCTTGCTTGGTTCGGGAGTTAGAAGTCAGTAGCTGCAGGTAAGTTTCAAAGCTTGTATCTTTGTTTCTCTTACGCAGTGGAAAAAGCCTCTATGTTGCTCCTTGTAACTGAACAGAAAATCTGACTGCAAACTGTAAGTTAACTTTAATTTAAGAAAATTACAGGTAGAGCTAAAATTTCAAAAGAATGTAATTGACGTGCAGTATCCCTGACAGACTGTTTGCAGAAGAGTTTAGCTACAAGAAGGTAATTTGTTATTTCATGCTTTGAAAACCTGTCTATGACTTAGGTATCTAAGCTGTAGCAAGGTTTTCAGAGATATTGGCCTTTGGCCACATCTCAGATGCTTTGAGTAGGTGTGTAGTTTCAAGGGCAGTGGTCTCGGGCTGTGGTGTTTTACAGTTGTGAGATGTGAGTTTTGTTTGTGTGCCCCACATGCAGCATGTGGTGTTACCCAAATAGCTGAAACCCTGCTTGATCCTCACCTGCTTTCATGTGGAGGCAGCAGAGGTGAAGTGTACGTCAGAGAGGGAAGCATGAATTACAGTGACTGTTTCTTTCTCTCTGTTATGTGTTGCTCGATGTGTTTTCAAACCTGTGCTCGTTTTCCCTACTCATGGTTTCAGAGGTAAAGCCTGAAGGCAGGCTTCAGGCTAAATGTGCTGATGTTGGAGGAAATTTTTTTTTTTGTGCCGTGTGTTCTAACAGGAGAACAGTCCTGGTTTTCTGAGCTTACTGTCCTGCCCAGTTGAGTTTGGAAGGACTTGTGAGCTCTTCTGACGTGGGCAGTTTGCATGTGTGTGTTTAATCTCCCAGCAGCAGCTGGCAAGCTGGCTTGTGTCTGTAAGGACTGCTTGCTGAAAAGCAGTGGTGAATTCAAGCATTTCAGAAAATCTCTCCTCATATAACAACATGTAATTATCTCATACCTTTACCTTACTGGGGGCTGCTGTTCTCCCCAGTACAGTTGCTCTTAGTGGGACCATTTATTTTACAATTCTAACAGTCTGTGATATTTGGATACCTAAAATCTGTATGCAAAAGTTAACAAGTTGAGTCTGAAATTAGGGTTTTAGTTTCTGCAGTAGGAGGGGAAGCTGTGAACATTACAGCATCACAGTATTTTGCTTACCCTGCTTGTTCAGGAGGTAAGAACAGCATTTGGAAAGTAGGTGTGACAAAGACAGCATAGTTTATTTATGCTGTGGAGGAACAAAAGAGTCATGTTCTTTGTAGCACAGCAGATTGAAGTGGTGTTGGAGCACTGTTTGGAATAGAGGCTTGTATGTTGTACGTTTAGTTTTTGTGCCATTCCCCCCAGCAATTTGCACACCCCCTTTTGTCTGGGCTGCCTCTCTGCTGGTGGAGCTGCAAGAGGGATGGCTTTAGCTGCTTCACCCCTCCCGCCTGTGTGTCTAACACATATGGTCACTCAAGTTTTATTTCTTCCCTCTGTAAAACATGAGAGCGTAACTTCCACCCCAGCCTTGTTAGGGCACGAGCTGCCAGAGCAGGGGCTCCCCGGCACCAGGCATTGTCACCGGATAGTAAAACCTCTTTAATGGGGCTGGCTGAACTTTTAAGTTATGGTTAATGTTTTTAACAGTAACTTGTGTTTCCTCTGGCCTTCACGCCCAACCATTAGCCAGGTGTTTTTGTTGCACAGAGTGGAAAAATAAAAGTAATCTAACTGTCCAGCTGGGCCTTCACTGCGGTGCTGGAGGAGGTTGACCACAGATGCAAAATGGGGATCACAGAGGCTGGTTGAGTGGGTTAAGAGGCTCCTTGTAATGCCTGGAAAAATATAAGCATTGGAAATGAGATGCCTTTTTTCTTTTTTTTTAAACCATAAATAAATTACAAGGTTTAAATTTGGCATACTATGTGCCTATATGCTTTTACTCTGTGTAATTTTCTAAATATATTATTTTTTAAAATTTATTTTTGTTCCCCCCCTTTAATATGGCATCCACTTGATTTCTTTGTAACTGCAAGACAGGCCTGACTCTGATCTGCCTTATGCTGTAAACTGTGTTTATGGAGCTAGAATTGGGGTCATTAATTTTCTTTACATCAAAAGAAGTAATTTCTTTTAAATGAGAAGCCTGTTTCACCTAGTAATTCGCTTTAATTGCTTATTTGAAACTTTTGACATTTGATAGCAATTTAAACATTACCAGATGAGGCTCATGCAGTTTGGGACCTGCAGGTGCTTCCTTGTGTGCCCAACTTGGATCACAGGAGTGAGCCCAGGGATGTGCCTGGCTGCAGACAGGGCACCCAGTGCTGGAAGGGGCTGTGTTCTGGGACTGTTTGAATAGATGCTGTGTGTCAGCCTCAGCAAGAATTTGCTCAGAGGGCTCTCTCTCTTGGAGAGCTTTCTGTGGAGCACAGAGCATGGTGTTGTTTGTTTTTCTTGGGAGATGGACTGCGTGGCCTTTGTTTTGCCTGAGGCTAAATAGTGCTTGCAGCACTGAGTCTCTATGTTTAAGTCTAATCAATAGCACTTTCTGCTGAAGGGTTAGAAAAAAGTTTCTAAAATATTAATTACTCCCTTTTTTCCTGACTAATATCTGTTCATTTAGTATTATCATCTTTTGGAAGGTTTGGAGGGAACGAATTTTCCTCCTCTTGAGGGTAAGCAAATAGTGCAACTTCAGAGGCATTTTTATTGGGATCTAAACCTCAGTGAGGAGAAGAGATAAAAATGGAACATGGAATGCACTTTATTGTTCAGTCAGCAGCAGGAGTAGGTTTTCTTATCCTGAGAAGTATTTTTTTAAGTAAATAAACAATAATTTAGATTATTGTAGCAAGAGCAACTTTTGTTAATGGCTTTTGGCCGTGGAATGCTAGATATACTCACAATAGCTTCTATCAACACTCTGTGTGTCTTTTGAGAGATTAAAACTATTCCAGGATTAGTCCAACAGCTGAATATGAGATGAATTCTGTGCTGCTGCTGCAGAAATTAGGCAGTGTTTTAGGACTTTCTGAATTCAGAGCAAAGCAAAAGTACCAGTGCCAAGACTTCTTTAAAGAGTTTTTTTGATGTGCGTTGTAATTAAAACCAGAATTAGTTTTCTAATAGGACATTAATTTCCTAGAGAGCAATTGCAGCTTGGCATAAAGTAATACACTTTTAAAAACAAGTACTGGTCTGGGGATATCCCCAGCATATGTTGGATGGCTGACTTACTAGCTATGTGTGCCCTCCTTATTAACAAGCAAATTAAACATTTTCACTTAAAATAATTATATAAATAAACCTTTGGCTGTGCTGAGATTTCATTAAAACCTTATTTGTTTAGAGAGCTCAATGACAGTGTGTTAGGTTGGGTCAGTTTTACTGCATGGCATTAGTCTCGATAGCAGATTTACAACAGGGCTGGATTTAATCTCTTGACTAATCTTTACAGTAGCAGGCTTGGGATGGGAAGGCGTTTGTGTGTTCCAGGAGATAGGTAACTCTATCTCTGAAGTGGAAACACGGTGCTGGGTTTTAAAATGTCTGAGCAGCCTTAAAATGAACTGGCAAAGGGGTGGTGGAGAATTGCTTTGTGAAAACAAAATAGGTGTTGCTTTTAAATCAGCTTCTTAGCATGTACATTGTCACACCTTCACACATGGCTGTAGGCTCAAATCTATTTCTCATCAAAGCAGTTGTAGCATAAGGGAATATTGCAACCATCTGGGTTGCAAAGATCAGAAATAACGGTCCTTGCTAGCGGAAGAACCAGCTGTGGGCAGCACCACGTAAACTGGCTTTTATGCCACTTGATTAATCATTTCTGAGGGTGAAGACAGCAAAACGTTTACCAGGTCATGCATTAATTTTTTAAAATGCTTTAAAGTCTAATTTTCCTGGGCTTCTGGTGGTGGTGGTATGCCTTTGAATCAAGTTATGATATTTGTAGGTTCAGCATCTCAACTAACATTGTTCCTGAGCACAGGAAACACAGGCCCTTTAGATGTTTCCAAAGGAGAGTTAATTAGAAGAATGAGCAATTATCAGGTACGCCACAGCTCCACTGTTTCATTCTGGTGATAATTTTCATGCTGGGTCCGATACAAACGAATGCACTTAAGGTTTATTAATCCGCTGCAACTTGTGAGCCTATTGAGGTATTCAGGGTACAAAAGACTGAGAGTTACCAAAACAGATTTAAAGTACTTCTGTGAGTGGAGAGCAAATCAGATAACTTTTTTTTTCCCTTCTTTCTGTCTTTCTGTGTTCACTCAGTATGTTTTTTTTCTTGCCTTTTTCCGCTTCTTTAGGACCCACGATTATCAGCTTTAATTTTTGACAAGCTTCAAGTGCCTGACTATTTACAGAAAAACAGGAATGAAGGAGAGAGCAGATGCGAAACTTGTGCCACTCACTTGAATCAGCTGAAGCAGGAAGCCATTCAGATGATGCACACCCTCAGTCAAACCAGCTACCCAGAAATGCCCGACCTCCCACCCGGTGCCGGGGCCGTGACCAGCATGGTACCCAGGATGGTCACTGTCTCCTCCCAGAGAGACCTGCCACTCATCGCTGGGCAGGTGGGCAGGCAGCCTGGAAAGTCGCCAAATCTCTTTTCTGCAGCAGAGAGGAAGAAGGGACTTGGATGGTCTCAAGGCGTGGGCGGTTTTCCCAACTCCAGCGTTCAAGTGACGGTGGCCCCCAGCGGTCTCAGCGGCGCTCTGAGCTCGGTCACCATCCAAGCTCAGCAGTACCTCGAGGGCATGTGGAGTATCTCCAGGGTGAACAGCTTCCTGCCTCAGGCTTGTCTAGTAAGTAGCAATAGTTCAGCTGCTTGAGTTTTGTTTACATGTGTGTGGACATACAGAGAGATGAAGATAAAACTTGAGATGCATACATATTTATGTTAGCGGGGATCAGCTAATGGTATTCTAAGCCATGTTTCAAGGGCTGAAAAAGAACTTTGAACGATGTTCTATCAGATGCCACAAGGAGTTTACTTTCTTATCTCAGATGGTGAGATCCTTTCCTCAGATGTTTTTGCACCTACTTTGGCTTCACATATGCAGGTCATGTTATTTGTCTGTCACCTGCCTGGTAACCCCTTTAGAAAAACATAAAAGGCCAAGTTTGTCACATATGAAACTCTGGGAGCTTCCTGGGATTATATCAAAGATGAACTTGACCCTCAAGTCTAGCACTGAGCTTCTAACGCTGTGTACAGTTCAGCAGTTGCTGTTGATGGATTGTGATGAGCATTAATCTTCAGGTTAGATGTGTTGCAAAACAGTTTGCTGCTGAGGAGGGTACTCAGAATGTTGCTTCAGAGCTACATGCCTGTAAATGTCATTGCACTTGGATTTTAAGCATTGCTGTTGATTCCCTGTATTCTGCATGCATTTTAAGAAGCCATGTGGGAAATAAAAAAGCTTTATAGAAGTGCATGTTACCTTTAAAATCAAGTTTATTATGTATTTGTGACTATCTACGGAACTGTGCTAAGAAGAAGGATATAGTGACTGATTTTGATTAAGATCTGTTCCTAAATATTTTTCACATGGTAGTGAACAGGGGAGTGTGTGTAATGATGAAATATGTACCATTTGAAGTAATAGTGTCCCCTTAAAAGATGTAACAGATCCTGCAAGACCAGGTATGTTGGTGCTACACAGTTTTAAATCCAACATAATGCCTTATGTGCTGTTGTATGTAAACACTGCCTAATATTGCTTTGTAGCTTCATCTGCTTGAGCTCCAAGATCATCAGTGATAAATATTTAACAGTGCTGCTGTGTAACATTACTTTTGCAGCCTGACAGTTGTGTTTTCTTCCAGAAAAAGCTTGGAGACATGATTCCTCCCTCCCATGCTTCTCTCTCATACGGAAATTTGTGAATTCACATACATCCCACCTCTGAGGGGTTCCCATTTAAATCTAGTGAATATCCACTGGCATCAGATCACTCATTGAGAAAAGGAAAAAACCTAGCCCATTCAGCTCTTCATAGTTTATAAGGAACTGCTGCTATTAGAACTTTTCTCTAAGATGTTGCTCCATGCCCTAGGGATAAATTTGGCTGGCGTTAAGTGTATGATGTTGTCTTTAAATTACCCTTTAAATTCTGTATATATCTCAGAATTGTGGAAGGAAAAATGAGAAAGCTACTGGGTTAAGAAGCCTGTACTCTGAAAGCATAAGTATTTCCATTTGCCTGCTCATTCCTTGTCTGCCCTTATTCCTATCCTAAATAATTCACCAACAGCAAGCTCCAGATTTCTTCCTGCTTAACCATGCTGACTGATAGATGTGGTTTTCCCTAACCACTGTGCTATTCTAACATAAAACTGTTGCCTCATTTAACCCCCATGAAGGAAAAATGTGTCTAATGCAACAGAGCTTAAGTGTGATCAAGAAATGTGCAAAGAAACTCAGTAGCCTGGAAAACAGTGACCTTTAATGAACGGACAAACACTGAGAGTGTCGGAGACAGCTTGGATACGATCCAGGCACCTGCAAGGACAGTTTAGATTTATAAGCAGTTTTTAGAAAGGAGCTGCAGTTGTTTTATCTATTTTAAATTTTTTTTTTTAACTCATTTACACCCAAATGTTACTGAAAATTGTGTGCGCATCTCTTTCCAAATTGTGCTTCTTGAGTCTGTGTGAATTCTTCTACTGCCTTTTGTATTATTAAGAGCCTTGTGTCTGATGAAGCTGTTTGGGTGGGTGAGGTGGAAAGTGCTTCCCCTACGCTCTTCCCCTGAGGAATCACAGGTGTTGAAGGAAATAGGGTTGGAGAGATTTCAGGAAAAATCTAGTATAGCTCTTGTCTAGGATAGCATTCACTGCAGAACATTCTTGTCCAATGCTTATCTTCTGACCTCCTCTCACAATTTTTCAAAGACTGGGATTTCCCGGTTTCTCTTGATTCTCAGGTCTGAACTTCCTTTCCTATTAGAAAAGTTTACTTGATTTATTTCCTTTTTTTATTTTTTTTTTAAATTTTTTTTTTTTAAATCCTAGTTGGAGAGAGAATTTTGGCTTCTCTTTCCTGAAGCTGGAGACAGAGTTTAGGTTTCAGATTAACCCAGAAGAGAGATGTGGATGTACATACTTTTAGTGATGTCTTTAGTAACATTTCCTGTATTCTTGTAGAGCAAAGCTGGTCTGGCTAGAGGAATTCTGGAACAAGAACTACTGCAGTAGAAAGGACATCACTGCATGTACTGTATGTGTGACTGCACTGTGGAGTCTTCGGCCCCGGTTTAGGCAAGATATTGCACAAATGGAGAAGAAAAAGATGGATCTTTTCCCAAGGAGTTCACACTCTTGGTTGTGATACCAGTTATTTTGACCACTCTGTAAATACCCATTTCACTGGGAATCTGTACTTTTACCTTTTTTCCTTACCAAAGGGTACTTCAAACAAGTGCTGTAATCCCTGGTGGGAAACTGTTACCCAATTCCTAACCTCTCAGTGATTTAACTGCATATGAAGTGAGTGTGATTAATCTTCTATAAATGGAAAGGCAGACACTGGTGAAGGCTGGGGTTCATCTCAAGTATTTTTAGCTGCCCAAAAGACAGTTGTTTGTTCTGAGGTAATTACTGAGGCTTCTCTTGTAGCTGTGGAAGAGCAACAGGCACCTCCAAGAGGTGCCTTGTCCTTCTCACCTTGGGTGTCTGCCTTGTCCACGGAAGGTGCCTGTGGCTTTCAGCTGATGCTGGCAGAGCCCAGGTGGATGATGTGGAGTAAATCCTTGCATCGGTGTCTGATGCAGGCTGCTGCGTGCCCAGTGTCTTCTGAGTGTGAAAATACCCCCCAGTGTACATCTGCCAGTCCTCAGGAGACCATGTACCTACACATGTTTCTCCAGGGTCTGTATTTTTTATTCATGGTCAGTTTTAATAGAAGCCGTAGTGGAATTGTCTGTGGGGAGGAAAAAAAATTATTTGATTCTTTTGCTCCTCTCGTCTCCCTCCCCAAACTTGCATGTATTACCTTGTAATGTCACTTATGGTTGTGAAAACACTTCTGGGCTGAAGGTTGAGGGTCACAAGTGCAGGACATCGTAAATTTTTAATACATGTTTGGAGTTCAAGTGTGAAAAATCCATTATATAGATTATAAATTTTTTGAACAGGAACGTGTGTTTGAAGCATGGTGAGGGTGCTGCTCAAACCAAAATAATAACTGGGCTTTGGGAGCCGTGAAGAGGAACAGTAATTAAGGATCTGGAGGAAGGTTCAGGGAGGGGAAGACTGGGATTGCAACCAAGGTGCAAAAGGTGAAGATGTAATCAGTTGCTTTACCCAAGTGGCCTGTTGTGAAAAATTACAAATAATAATCACCAGTAGCAGTGATAAGTGGTCTGACCAGACAACAAGCACTGTGGAGGGAGCTGGTATAACTCTGGGTAAGACAGCTGATTTGTAGTGGACACCTGACAACTTTAATTAATAAATAGTTTTATATTGATGTTTTTAGTTCTAGACCTGACAAGTGAATATAAGGTTACTACTCAGATGAAAAAACATTAGCACTGCTCAGCACTGCCACTCAGTTTAATGCAAAAGCAGAGGACTGAGGGGAATTTAGGCTTGCCAGATGTGTTGGAATCTGGCTGAGAGGTAGAATATTAAAACCACTGAAAGTACCTTGTAAACCTATTAGAAGTATCTGCATTTATTTTGTATTGTGAGGAAGAAAGAGGTCATACTGTGTGCTTTAAATTGACTGTGTTATTATTATGCAGTGTTATGTACTGCATAAAAGTGCTAAAGTAGCCATGCCATGTGCTATGAAGACATCACAGTGAAATAGAGCTTATTTGCAAGTTGCTTTTTCTTTTATCTCTGTGCAAAATGAAGTCCTTGTCACACTATTTCTTATCTGAATGTGTACAATTGGACTACATATAAGGCAAAATATTCTGGCTCCTTGAACCTTTACCAGTTTGTAAGTTGTTTTAAAAATATATTAAAAATGCACCACTAGGAAATTGAAGAAGTTGAAGCTCTGTAAAATTCAAAGCGACTTTAGGTAAAACTTTTAAAGCATATATATGTAAAATTGTAAAATTATCAAAAGCTCAGTGTACATCCCTGAGAGTATTCACAAATTTAAAGTTAGGTATAAGTTTATGGCCTGGGTCTGTGAGATTCAAAGAGGGGGGGGTTTGCCCACAACACATGTAAATGGGTGCATAGATTATAAAGTTAATTATGTTTGCTTGTCTTATGTGAAAAATCTCTGAGTTATTTTAGTCGCTATTCAGACTTTGCTGTAGTTTCTGTAAGTCTTTTCCTTACCCTAATCTAAACCAGATGGATTCATCAGAGGGTAGTTCAGCCTCTGACTTTCCTTAAAGCCTCTTTGTTTGTTTATAGAAAGGGTGACTTACATTTTGTTTAAAAGATGCAATAAAAAGCTGACTGCAGAAAACAGAAGAATGGCAAGATTTACTTTCCAGCATTTACTTTTTTACTTTGATAAATGTCATACCAGATGGATTTTTAAATTAATTTTTAAAATCCTTCTTGATAGCTTTCTCAGTGACCTTTTATTAATACAACGTGGGAAATATATTTTGTAATGAAACAATTAAAATACAGTGCATTGACCATAAATCTTGTCTGTGAGACATATGGATGTCTTTGAGCTTTGGAATATTTCTGACTCCACGTGTAACATCTTGAATCTCAAGAAGTCAGTGTCAGACAGCTGGTGGGGTCAGGACTGCATAGAGGCTTTTTTGTCTTCCTTTTAGCTTCAGTGGTGTTGGTGACATTGATCTTGTAGAGGAAGTACGTGACAGAAAGGGGGTGGCAAAATACACTACTCTTCAAAGTTACTGTGGGTCACTTTGCATGACAAGTCTCAACAGCAGAAGGGAAGCCTTTTGCTCCGAGTTACTAAATGCTTTATCATACTAACCTGATTTAAACCCCCCCATGGAAAAGACCTTTCCTGTGACTGCTGCATCTCGGCTGGGCAGTCATGCCTTGCTTTGTACATTGCTGCCTTAGCAAATGCAGAGGGGAGTGTATGATACAGGAGGCCAATGCTGCCACCGTCATCAAGCCCCTGTCCCAGCAGCCAGGTGGCAGACTGGCTTGGAAAGTGTGAGTTGCAAATTCAGCCTTAAGCATGCAGATGGAAGCCAGAGCCCTCTGTTTTGTGTCGTTGCTAAGATCTTTGTGATCTCTTATTCTAACTTGTTCCCAGTGTAGGATGTTGAAGGTGAAAATGAAGTTACTTTTAATGTATTTCCATGTATCAGAGTGATGTAGGAAAAATGTCAAGAGTTAACAGGAAGATTATTGGCTACAAGATGGAAATCAGCATGTTCTTAGATGAGGGTGTGGATTGCATTTCTTTATATTGTGTGTTTGACACTTCCACCATAATACTGGTTTTACAGTTGTGGGACAGGGTAACTATTTGTAGGACTTGGACCCTCTTGTGGCTCAAATTACAACCTGAAAGCAGTTCTTTTGATCTTTCATCCCTGCAGGGTAAGCAGTTGTTATTACAGGTCTCAAGGGGAAACAAGTCCATACTCGCCTTTGTTGACAATTGAAGTCAACAGGCAATAATAAGGAATGTTGGCCCAGACTTCACCTGTAACTCATCAGGAGTAGATTTAAGACAAGCAGACTTGAGAGATTATGTGCAAATGATAATCCACTGGATTTACCTTTGGCCCACAGATCATTCTCTCATCTGGCAAATGTATCTATCATAAGGTACACTAAATACCCCAAATATTTAAGTATTCTACTCTTGCCTTTCAACTAGTTTCTTTGGGATAGCCTTTTCTGTTCACTTCGTTCTCTTCAGCTTCTTTTGCTTCATGCTGGTTCATTTATACTGTGAATTTGGTCTGCTATGAATCCTGCAGTGTACCCTGAAGGTACATGACATCCCATGCCACCCAAACATTTCAAATCACCGTACGAGTAAGGTTCATACTTTTTGGCTGGAGCTCAGAATTGTCATCCAGCATTTGAGAAAGGTGCTGTATATCTCATGTAGAACAGCTTTTATGAGGCTACTGTTGCTCTGCACTGGCTACGTGGGTTAAGGGTGGGCTGCAGCTGAATAATGCCCTTTGGTTTCAAAAGTTAATACAGCAGTGAAATTGAATAATTTCAGGCTGAGTTTAGACCTTAGTTGTGTGCAGGCTGGTGGAGAGAAGGTCTTTTGCAGTGATCTCTGTATACCACATGGAAGGAACTGATTTGCACAGCTGGATGCAGGTGTGGATTGCCCAGTTGTCCTGCTTGTGTAAAAATAGGATTTGAACTCTTTTTTTTTTGGAAAAGTGCTTTGAATGTAACATTTGCTCCACAGATTGTTTACTGGAACTATGGCATGTTGAGGCTGTGGGACTCCAGGCACTCGAGCTGTGCACAGTGTGAGCATTGCTGAAAGCATCTCCTGTTGTTCTGTGGCATGAGTGGCAGAGCATGGGGCAAAAATTGATGCTCTTTGTTACTTGCAACTAGAATCACTGAGGTGCCCTGGGGTGGTAGCTTCTGAGAGGAAGTTTAAAAAGCATCAATAGAAAATGTATCTACTTTTGTGTTTCAGCACTTAGGAGAGAATTTATGATGTATAGATAGAGTTCATAGATACTTAAAGCATTTCATATGTGTGTGTTTAATGGAATGGATTGCCACTTTACTGAATATAGCATCAAATCAGCTCTGTTAATTGAAAAAGATTTTTCACATTATTGCTAATGATGTGACACAGTTTTGTTAGAGATGGCGCATAAAATAGTGCTACTTGAAGTGACATTAATGTATGCATTTAAATGCCTTTTTTCCCATTTACGTGCATTATTGATTTTATTTCATTGTTGAGCTGCTAATGGATTTATAATTTGAATACAGTCACTGTAATCAATGATGAGATTATTAGTCTTAAAATAGAACTTTAAAACTACGATGAGGTAATTTACCAGTGACATGATAGTGAGTGGGCTGCCCAACCAGGAAAACTGAGTCCTCCATAGACAGATAGGAGCAACCTCATGTTCAGGAGCTCTGGTCCTTCAACCACCCTGATATCTGTTGGAGGGACAAAACAGCAGGGCATAAAAAATCCAAGAGGTTCCTGGAATGTGTTGATGATAACTCTTCTCCAAATGATAGAAGAGGCAACAAGGAGAGGTGTTATGCTGGACCTTGGCGATGATCAGTAGCACAGAGTCCAGTTGGAGCCCTATAGCCAGTGGTGTTCCCCAGGGGTCAGTACGGTGTCCAGTCTCATTCATCTTATTCATCACTGCTCTGGATGAAGAGACAGAGTGCAGCCTCAAGAAGTTTGCGGAGGATGAACAGCTGGGAGGAGTGGTCGATACCCCAGAGTGCTGTGCTGCCATTCAGCAAGACATGGACAGTCTGAAGAAATGGGAGGAGATGAACCTAATGAAATTCAGCAAAGGCAAGTGCAGTGTCCTGCACCTGGGGAGCATTAATCCCATGTACCAGTACAGATTTGGGGCTGACCTACTGGAAAGCAGCTCTCAGGATCCTGATAGACAGCCAGCAGTGTGCCCTTTTGGCCAAGAAGACCAGCAGGTCTAGGGAGGTGATCCTTCCCCTCTACTCAGCACTAGTGAGGCTGCATCTGTAGCACTGTTTGCATAACTGCCACTATCTCAAAACTGGATGAGTTTGTTCTTTTCTGGTATTTTATTTGAAGGAAGTGTTTGCAAGGTGCTGTAGGGAAGAGTCCTTTGCTGTGTTTTTGGTGTTGTTTGGCAAAGATAATGGATCTGCCATTCAGAACTGTCCCTGTTTCTCAACAATGATGGTGATGAAGTTGTGAAAGGCAGTTGGCTGTTTTAGGGGAAGATGGCCGTGGAAGGATGAAGAAGGGGTGAGTGGCCCTTGTGATACCTGGCTTGGCAAAGGTCTGGGTTTAGGTTGTCCTTGCAAGGTAACTGTATGGACATCCCCTTGAGTCTCATCATCCTCTCCTGATCACTCTGAAGTACTTATGGGGGCCTGCGGGAATAGCACAACCTTCTGCTACTCGTTAAGCTAAGATTGTAGTGAAAAGATTATATGGGAATGATAAGAACATTAATAATATCCTGCTGGGTCTCAGCTGCAGCCTGTCTAGCCCAGGGCTGTCTCCAGCAGTGAAGCTGGAAATGGTGTTTAGGGAGAGCTGCTCTCTGCAGTCTGCTCATACTTCCCCAGTGCACACAGTTGGAAAATTCACAGGGATGCATACCTGTCTCTTCCCTTTAGTATCTGTTTATGGACCTGCTCTCCAGGAATTGCTCTAATTCCTCTCTGACCCTGCAAACACTCTCTACCTCCACAGCCTCCTATGTCAGCAGGTTCCACAAGTTCACTGTCCCAGTGCACTTCCATAACTTTGTAAACCTCAGTCAGGCTGTCCTCAATCTTCCCCGCTCCAAGTTAGAGTCCCAGCCTCTTTCATCTCTCCTCCTGGGTCAGTTGATTCATCTTCTTGACTATTTACTTTCATATCTCTGTCATTTCCCTTCCTCCCTTACCCTGTCTTGAGAGATGAGAGATGCAGGACTAGGAGTCATAGAGGAGGGGCAGGCATTGGTCTCTTCTGTGGTGACCAGGGACAGAATCCGAGGGAATGGCCTGAAGTTGTGTTGGGGGGGGTGTGGGTTGGATATTAGAAAAAGGTTTTTCACCCAGAGGGTGATTGGGTACTGGAACAGGTTCCCCAGAGAAGTGGTCACAGCACCAAGCCTGACAGAGTTCAGTATTTGGATGATACCCTCAGGCACTCTTGGGAATGGTCCTGTGCAAGTTTAATAGTTGGACTCAATGATTCTTGTGGGTCCCTTCCAACTCCGCAGATTCTGTGATTCTGTGGTTCTCAGTATGTGAGCACCCTCCTTGTTCTTTGTGCCCTGCATTGTCATGTCCAGAATTTTTTTCCTGTTTTTTTCTTGGCTGCTGCTACATTTTGATTCAGAGGAACTGTCAATAACCCTTGAATCTTCCGAGCTGTAGCTGCAAGTTTTGAGCTCAGCACTGTGAAGGAGTTATTCAGTTATTTTCCCCCATATACATCTTTTTGTCTATGTCAAATCTCACCTGACACTTTGCTCACTCGCATTTGGGAAGTTCTTCTGGAATTCCTTACTACTGGCATTTGGCTACTTGAAAGAGCTTTGGGACATCTGCAGGCTTGCAGATTTCACTCTACTCATGGTGGATCACAGCTGTCTGTGTGTCTCAGTTACACGGTTCCCACACTGAGAGCAAACAGCACATGGCAAGGAACAGCCAGAAGACAAGAGCTGTATCTGCACAGCACCATCCCTCATTTGGGACATGAGTGTGCTTCAGCAATCATCCCAATGATCACAACTGTGCTAACTTAATGCTGCTTCATGAGCTTACCTGTAATTAAATCTCGGTCTCTGGATTTGGGTGTATTAAAGACCCAGTTTTCCCTTCAGATAATGAGGGCTTGTACCTCTTCAAATGAGATACTAGTCAATGGGTGCCTTGCATGTGGTAGCTGTCAGGCAAATTGATCCTAAGGGATGTTCTTTTTAAGACAGTTACATCCAATATACAAGCAGTTCAAGCATGATTGAAATAGAAATTAGGTATGACAGTCTCCGTCCACCTTTGCCTTTATTTGATGACATTGTATGTCAATCATTATAACAATATAGTGATTATAATAAAATTAGGAACATGGTGATTACTTAATAGAGAGTAGTCAAGGTACAGTGCGATTTGGTTGAGTTGCCTAAATCATTGAGAAATTCTGTTGTGGAGTCAGGAAGGTGACACAAGTTCTCCCATCTCAAAGCTCTGTGTGTGTCCTGTGTTAAGTGGCTGTTTGAAACACATCTGGCCTAGGGAAGTCAGTCCTAATGGAAAACCATTTGTCTTCGTGTTGGAAACCCAATCCTAAACTGACAGAAATTTGCATTATTATGAGCTTGTTAATGAATTCCTTTGCTTGCTCATATAAACCTCTGACAAAAAGCAGAGGTTCAACTGTATATTTGCCCACTTGAATAAATACCCTGAGCAGTACACAGCTATGTTTTTTGGCACTGGAGGTTGTAACTATTGTAATATGTGTCAGCAGGGAAGGCTCTGGGCAATACTTACTGATGCTTGCCTGGCAGCATTGGAAGAAACAGTTCCTCTAGCCTGACTGTTTTAAAGCCACTGCACATGAAAAGTCCTTACTTGAGATACTAATTTGCAACAGGACCTATGTCCTTCTTGATAGCTCATTTCACGACTTCCTGATTTTCCGGGTGGTGGGTTTGAGCAAATAAGAGGGTGAGGTTCATGTGACTGGTGGTCAGATAGCTGTGAAGAAAGAAAGAAAAAGAGAAGTGCTTGCTGTCTCTTTTGGTTTTGGTGGCCTGAGTGGCTGAAATGTGGAGCAATTTGTCTGTCACTGCCTGGTGACATCTTTGCACCACCAGAGCCCCGGCTTCAGAGTCTGAGAACATGGGCAATCTGAAGGAATGAATGACATTTCATTTTGTAGATGGAGGCCTGCCCAAAACCTTAATAAATTTTTCAGGGACCGAGGATCATGGTTTAGGAGAGATCTGGCTCAGACTGAGATCAAGAAGCCCCTGCTCAGAGGGAAGAAGCTGCTAATTCTCCATCCTTGTACTGTCAGGGATGCCAGTGCTGGATGTAGCTGGGTGCATGTGCCCTGCACTTGAAGGATGAGGTCTTTTCTGTGCATGAGGCACAGACTGCTAGTAATTTTTGGTGGTTAAGATCCAAACCTCCAACCTGTTTTAGTAATTCAGATATAATTTCAAAAGGCAAGAGCTCTGAGGTTGTCTTTGGACCGCCTGTATTACTTTCCAGTCTGTGAGAGCAGATGGGCCTCTCTATTTCTGTTTAATTCTATTTCTCTGTAATTTTTCTCCTTCTGCCTCGTTTTCAGAGATCAGTGATAAGCCAGGCATTAGCAACTTTTGTAGCTGAAAACCTTTTTTTTGAGAGAAGGGATATTATGCTCTGCGTTTGATTTTTCACTGAACACGAGATGCATATAAAAGTTTGGAACTACAGGTTTAAGCATTCTGGTTACCACATCACAGCTGCGGGTTATAAAACGACTACAGTAGTGTATTGTAGTTATAAAATGCCCCAGTTATTTTATAATGAGCCCTGGCAGAAACAACGTCAAATGGCAGTAAAAAAGTTTATCCCAGAACATGTTTCACTTCAGCCTGGCATATGCTGCCCTGTTAACTTTATGTAATGCTCGTCATTCAGGAGGAGGCATTTCACACAGAAGACGTGTGCAGGACTTATCCATGCTTACTTGAAAGAGGGGTTTATATTATGAGCATTATCCAGCTAGAGATTTACGTCACATTTGTTCCAGTTAGTGGTAATAGGTCATGAGAGTCTTTGAATGAATCATTTGGGCAGAAAATTATTGTTTTATCATATACAAACAGTAGCTTTAATATATTGCAAAATCATTAGATCAAGCAGTTTTTACAATTTAATTGACTGTGACATTATAGTCAGAAAGGGGAAAATGGTAAGTTAAAGCAAATACTCAGAATTCTGTATGTCTGACTGCTAGTCAGAAAGGGGTAAAAACAAGAAGAAGAAGGGGAAAAAAATCACCAGTACAGACTCAGGCTGTGCTAGAGCAGCTAGAGCCTTACCTGCAATACACTGTTGAAACCCTGTGGAGTGCTTTCATTATGGGACTAATTTTTTGAAACAAAGTAAATTGTATTAAGTTCTGACTCTGATTACACAGATGTGTGTCAGACTTGTTAGCTCCTATAATTTTCTCCATCCTATCTTCTGTGATTCTGTTCTTGATAGTCTTTTGCAGCTCTATCCAACCCTCTGGTTTTCTTTTGCCACGACTGTACTGTCCTGGGGCTAATCCTGGGACTAGTTTTTCTCTCTATTTTTGTAGTCCCGTGTTTTTCTTGCCTGTCACCAGAGACATGTTTTGCATGTGTTACAGAGACCAAGTGGCATGAACTTAGCTTGGCTTTTTTGGATCCCTGGACAAAGGTCAATGTCCAGATAATGAAAGTATCCAGGAAACTGAAAACATTATGGCTTGGTTTTTGGCTTTGCATTTCAAACTTGTAAAGAGCTTGTTAGGATTGTAATTGTCCTTTGGATGGTAATGGCCTGACAGAGTACCGTGTACCTGGAAGTTTCATTTATGGCCAACTTCTTTGTAGTGTGATTTTGGACTAATCTGACGTTTTTAAACCTGGGCAGATGTTTCCTGCCATCTAGTCATGTCAGAGAACCTGTGTAATGGGAATGCTCCTGCTCTGCCCAGCACACCTCCGTAGCTTGAGGATGGCTGGTCACCTCCATCTCTTCCTGCCCTCTCCCCCAGCCTTTGGCTGTCTTAAGTGGGAACAACTCATACTGTAATTACTTGTTGTGGTACTGCCAACTTCAGCTGTGTGTGTGGATGCTGCCAGCTGGGAACATAGCATGTCTAGCTCTACTCCCATGTCCTCAGGGTGGGCACTGGGACCTGATACCAAAAGCTTCCTGTGTGTGATGCAGGCACTGGTATGAAACACCAAAACATTGGTCATTCCTGCACGTGCAGAATGCTTCGTGTGGCATTCTCAAATGTTGTCCTTGCTGTGTTCGTACTGGTGCCAGTTTTCATGTGACTTTGAGGAGAGTAGAAAGAAAGGGTCCTATAGAGCAATTTTGGAAATCCTTCCTTTGAAGTTTAGATCGTTTCCAGAGGGTTAATGGTTTTTATCCAGTGAATCTTCTCTTAGAAAATTAAAACAAACATTACTTTCTGAATGTGAAGGCTTATGACACGTTAAGTGTTCGGTGCAGTCCGTAACACTTTATAGTGACAAGATCGTGATTTCAGCATTTGATCATGAGTGATTTATGAAAATTCAGTGAATGTTGAAGCACAGTTCCCTCTCAGCTGCAGTCTGGAGTCTTCTCTCTGTGCAGACTTGCATGCTTGAAAAAGTTACACGAAGTTGCTTACAGTCCCCTAGAGAATTATATTTTCCATACACACATGTGAGAAAAATATGTTGAGATGAGGAAAGAACATGAAGTAATTCCTGCATTTTTTTTTGTGGTGTGACAGGCTGAAGTGCCCAGGTCCATTACTTGTCTTTAGTGTTCTTGCCTCAGGGCATATCACTTGGACCTGGCAAATTTCCTCATACCTGAGTCCTCCTCCTCATCACCTGAGAGATGTAGCTGTCTCAGGGAGACCTGAACGTGACTGTGCTGGAAAATCCTGTCACTTTGGATGGTGCAAGCAGTCCTTGAAATGAGTCCTAAACTTGGAAGAAGTTTTGGGGTTTTTCAGCCTCTGATCATGCAGCAAAACTGATGTTACCTCTGTGTTTAGGAATACTAATTGGGTAGTTGAAGGCAAATAAAATTATATGGGTTGTCTTCTGCAGTAGTTTTTATCTTGCATGTCTTCACTTTTTCTCTCTTTACATGAAACAGTGCCTTCTCTTGGCTTCCTTTCATCCTCCTTTCGTGCACACACAAAATTGAGAAAAAAAAACTTCCAGATTTATCCAGAAATTACAGTTTAAATTTTCATATGTGTCTAAAGTGGGAATGGCAATTTTCAGACATTCAACTTAGATATGTTGTTCTGGAAAGTATATTAACCATCTGCTATCTGAAATACCAGATTTGATTTGGATATTTCAAGTTACATGGTTAATATGTCCAAAATCATTAGTCTCTTAGAAATACAGGTTTCTAAGTTCTCATAGAAATAAGAAAGTGGTGTAAAAGGAATATATGTTACACATTGTTCATAATTTGTTAAGTGTGAATAGCTTTTACAGGAATTGATCTGTTAAGAGATTCCAGTCAGTTGTTACAAGTCTCTTACACTTTACTGTAAAATTCAGTGACATTTCATGCTAACTCTACAGATTTCATATTTAGCTTTACATCATGCTATCACTGAGATTATATGCTAGTTAAAGTGTGATTGGTTAGAAACACATTGCTGCTTCTGCCTTTTTTTCCCTAAAATTTTGCTGAAATGTAATTTTCTTTGTTTCAAGGTCTGTTGTGTAATATAGCCCCTGTTGAAAGTGAATGGTAAAATGTGTTGGGAATTAATCTTGAGCCTGTAATTTTTAATCTGAGACAGCATTCTATGTGTCGGAGGGTTATGGTTATGGTTGTCCTCCTGACAGAATGTGGGGGAGTATTCAGACACTAATGTGGCAGTGTCTGCCACCATGGGTGCTGGTTGGGTGTCATTCTCTTGCTGGCCATCAGGCCATCGCCGCTGAGAATGGCAGTCCCTGATGGGCTAGTTTGTAGGTTCTGGGTGATGGCTACAGAGTTTAGATCTTTTAGTCTGAAAATGGTTAAATCCATAAGTAAGCTCCACTTATTTGTCAGTGCTTTGTGTCAGTTCACGTAACTCCAGAGTTCAGATACCACAGTGGATTTTACCCATCTGTGTTCTTCCCCGTGCCATGTACTTTCTGTGACTGGTATAGGTCAAGACCACACATTTGTTGCTTCAGTGCATTAATGATCAAATACCTGCTTTATCGACCCCCTCAAGGTTCATTACTCCATCACTTAGTTATAAGCAATTAACCACATGAGTGGATCTGATCCTTTTCCAAGCATCTCTGTTCCTGGCTGTCATTGCCAGTAGATCATGGATGGGATAGACAAACTCCCTTTTTAAAGCATGTTTTCTTGCCATACTATTTCTGTGTGCCAGTCTTGATCTCAAGCAGTGCTTGGTCTGTCTTTCTGCCTGCATCACTAAGAAATCTGATCTCAGGAGACTTCTGCATTACAAAGTGAAGGGTTTTGTAGAGGCTTATTCAAAGTTTCCAGTTTGGCTTCTAGCATGAGTAGCTTTGCTAGGATTAAGTTAATCTGCATGAATGTTCTTCTGTGTCTCAACCTCAGATCTCTTAGGTGAGCTCTATAAAGGTACATTTTTGTATAGCACTCTATGGTAAAGCATTAGTCAGCCACTCCATAATACTGATAATACTACTAATCTTTAAAGAGCAGACGTTCAAAAGAGCTGGTTGTTGACTTTGCTGGGAACTGGGAATTCAGCACTCAGTCTGTATAGAAATGAGTCCAGAGGAAACTCCAGACATCTTTTCATGCACCTGTTGAACACTGCTTGGTTGACAGTTTTCTTTTACTTAGTACCTAATAACAGGGTTGCCTCAATTCTCATGAGAAAATCTGTTTGTGTTGTTGGTGTATGAGAAAATTGAGGGTGTGTATGTAACTGGGAAGGCCCTATTCCCATGTCTGCATATCTGTAGTTGTAAAACATGATCTACAGCAGCTCAAAATTTAAAATTTGGTGGCATCCCAGGAAGTGCCTTAATTGCGTTTGTGCTTCATTACAAGGCTGTCTGCTTTCCTGGAATTTATTTTAGCTAATTAGTTGGAAATGTCAAAGTAGTATTTCAGATGACAGAAACATCATATATTATCATACATGAAGCAATTAACTCTTTTGACAAATATTTATTGTAGTGTCATCTTTAATTAAATCTTCAGAACTCGTAGACATAGAGCAGGTTCTTCCGAAAAGGAAGCATCCCAGCACTGTCAGTAGCATTTGACTGATGGGGCTTAATTGAACTTGGTACTTGAAAGAGTTGGTGGCCTAAACACAAAGATATAGACATGACACAGTTTCACAATACAGATGTCTGATATTTTGGCAAAAATTGCAAAACAATCACCACCTTCCAAACTGTCTCAGACGCTGCAGATGCATTATGCTGGAGAAGATGCATCTCCAGTCGCTCCTGTTCTTCCACTAGAATGGTTTGCAGGAAAAAAAAGTGTCATACACTTGTGCTGCTAAGATAAATAATGCTGAAAAGCGAGGCAGTATATATGTTTTTAAAAAAATCAATTTTTTCTTTTATTTAGTTCTTGGAGTTATTCATGTGGAAACATGTTACGAATGTGACTGTTTGGTTAGTTCCTCTTAAACAGATAGGTTCTGTAGATGATGTACCACTGAGAAATAATTCCTGACAGTTATAACTGAACCAGATAAACAGTTCTGCCAGCTCCCAAATAACACTGTAAAACAAAAGGGTTCTGCTTATCGTTTTCTGTTTCTTCATGCCTGTCAAACTATTTAACTGTGCATTACCCATCACAAAGGTTCTCTCTGTTTTTCTGCTCCTCTGCTGTGGTCATGGTTTTTACATTCTCTGTTGCTGGACCTGCTGTGGTACACTTGTCCAGCTCTATCACTCCTCAGCTGCTGCTGATCTTCACCTTCAAAGGTACTCTTTGGAAGTGCTGCACGAGATTTTCTCTGTTGTGGCCGTGTATTAACTAGTACTAACCTGTACATATGGTTTTATTTTTTTTTTCAGGCAGAAACAGCACCAGAAAGTGGCCGAGATGTTCCCAGTGTTCAGATCAGCTCAGGGCAGCACAGCTCTGACCTCTCGGGAGCCGGTGGCATGGCAGCCTCCCAGAGCGTGGTTGCTCCGGCCGGGGTCTCAGCGGGTACTTCAGCTGCAGCTTCCTTCTTCATAAGGTAGTTTTTCACCTTTCTAGTTTCCATAACTGCTCATGGGTCTTCAGGCAGTTGTGAAATGCCGTTGAATCTGTGTCACGGGTAGAAGGTGTGATTGTGTGGTGCTGGCTGGCGAGAAGGGGAGTTGGTCACCTGCTCATGACTGTGGCTTTGTGCTGCCGCTGGGGTGCAGGGGTGTGATGGTGACGCCCTGCTTCTCTCTCTGGAGACCTCAGCAGGAACTTAAGCAAAATCCTAGAAATTGTGTGTTGGACATTTTCTAGTCCTTAATGGCCATTTCTACCGTAAGCCTTTTATTCTGTAGGTTACCTTGGTGCTAAAGCTGAAGTACCAAGTTTAAAAAAAAAAAGAAAGTTACATTTTTATTCAGTAGCATGGCCTGTGTGTCCAAATGAAAGTTTTTACATGGTTGGTAGTAACAGTTAAAACAGTTTAAGAAATTCTTTTTTTAGCAGTAGCCCAGAGGAATCTTTTTCTTTCATTCCTTGGTCTTGTAACAAAAATTATGTTAGTTTTGTTTGGATGTTTGTTGTAATTAGCAATGTTGATTAAATGCAATACGCTGTCAAGCAGATGGTATTTAAAACAACAAAATTCAGGGCTTTGTACTTGCATTCCAACTCCTTTTTAATTCAGAACTGAACATATTTTCAGACAATATTGAGAAACGTATGTCTGTGAATGGCTGTAAAGTCAAATTTATGCTCGGAGTGAGAATACTTCTTATCATTTAAACACGATGGTAATTGTGATGCTTCCTTTTAATTGATCTTTAACATGTTTTGTACCATTAAATAAATGATGTTTAATGTAAGTTACAACCTGACCTCAAAAGGAGCTCAACTTCCCAAGTTTTGTTTTTTTCAGAAGAAAATAGTACAATGAATCTTAAGTGTTAAATGCCTACATATCACAGTCTGTCTGTACACAAGAAGTTAGGAAATGACTGCCATAAGAGTTCTTTATGTAAGTTAGTGGTTTGTACTGTGGATTTGAAGTCAACACAGAGAAATGGTTGCCTACAGAGGATGATTGGTTTAATTTAAAGACAGGTGTCTGAAATTAGTGAGAATGGAGAGGAAGAATAAGGGGAAAATCTCAGGCATCTCTCTTCTTGTTTAGTTACCTAAGTAAGGACAGATGAATATTCTCCAAAGTATCTAGAATGGACAGCAGCACAGCTTTTGTTACTGTGTTTCCTATTATGGGTATAAACAGTGTAATTTTAGCTTAATCTATTTTGGATTTATTTCAGTGTTAATCTGCATGTCACAAACAAATGTAGAGACTTGTCCCTTTCACAGGGTAAGGCAGAAAATAAAATACCTTCATTGGAACTGAAAGAAATCGTTGCCTAGTAGTCTGAAATAAGACCCAAAATTTTTTCTCCCGTTGATGCTTTTGTCGTTGGTCAGCAAAACTCATTTCTGTCTTTATTGTGAAGCAATTGTCATTGGCTTGAGTCAAAAATTCTTGAAGTCAGCAGCGAGACTGCAAATGACATCACTGTACTTTGGATCAGGCCCTAATTGCTTCTCATGAATCTGTCTTTGCCTCAAGTGAATCAGTTTTATAGCTTTAGCAGCTATGTGCTAGCTAAAAAATTTTAAAAATCAATTAGTACATTGCTTATTCCCTACTTATGTTTCCTCTGTTCAAAATTGTTTCTCTTCAGTTTTTTAACCAGGGAACAGGGCTGGTTGAAATTTTTGTGCACAAAGCACTTCTGTTTGTTTTTGTGTTGCTGTTGACACACGTAAAATCTCAGAAGGGCTGAGGTCCGTCATTGATCCCTGGCAGTCATAAATGTGTTGAGCAGGTCCTCAGGTGGGTACCGTTGCATAGTCCTGGCTGGGCTGCTCCCCCAACATTGGCATTCACCTCAGGAGAGGCTCCCTCTGCTACTGCTCCTTCTCTTCTGACTCCTCCTGCCATGGGGACCTTTATGGATCAAGGTTTCCATGCTGAGTCTTCCTCCCACCCTTGAGCTGTGCAGTTCTCAGCAGGAGGGGGGAAGAAGAGGGGAAAATCTTCAAGGATGAGTGAGTGATGATAGATGCTGGGAGGATGTCTTATCCAGGGACTACAGATATTAGAATATCAATAGTCTAGGGGCTTTTGTCCAGCACTGGTGGGCTGTCAGGCTTCTTTGCTTCAGCCTTTCCAGTCCTATCCGTTTCCCTTTGTGCCATCTGGCCGTGAACTTGTTGAGGAAGAAGGTCAGCCCAGCCTTGAATCCTTTGCAGCAGCATCCACTTCTCTCTCCTTCATCTCTCTGTTCAACTAATCCTCTCTCAGGAAGCACCTGGAGATGAAAGAGAAGTCATGGCAGCAGTGTTAGGTTGTAGTCCCTGTTCGTTACATTTGCTGATTTTTTTCCATTCTGAGTTTCACTCCTCAGCCACTTAAATTCTGAACTTTATAGCAAGGCCAGTATGTTAGTCATGTTATGCAGAGCCTGGCAGTTTGTTCTTGTGGAATAAATGCAGTTAATATATTGATATTCCTGTAGAGACACACACACACACACACACACACACACATATATATATATTTGCAAATCACTGGCCTCTCTTTGACCAAGTCTCCTAAGGACCTTCATCTTTTTACATGAGCCTTTTGTAAAAGGAGCTTTGGTTGGAACTTTTGCCTTAGAAATAAAGTAGCAAGGTAAAAATTTACATGCATATTAATGTTCAGTATATTTGGGTGTAGGTTTAGTTACTTTGGAAGACAAAGCCTTCATAGGATGCTTGTGGAAACTTGTGATTTCCTGAGCTGCAGTGACACTAGATACAGACTTTTTTTCACATGAATAAAGGATTCAGACTTACTCTTCATGAAACAGCATTAACTGTGCTTGTACAGCACAATTAGCTTTTGGGTTGTGATATGGTTTCCTGGCAGTATATAAATGTCTTTTTCACATTAGAACTAGAGTGTCTATTTGGTGAAATGACATACACTCTTGCTTGTGGCCTGCATTTTTTTGGGGGTCGGTTTCTTTTTTTTTTTATACCAGTTTGCTCCCTGATGGGATTCAGAGTTTTCTGTTTGTAAGGTCACAAACTCAAAAAATGGTACAGAGAGTTCATTTCCTCACCTGGAAAATAACAACTAAGAGCTCAGTAAAACTTTTACCTGGTGATAAGAGGTACCCGTGGTTAAAATGAGAATCTTTAAGATATTCTTTGCAGTGAATGCATTGATTTTGTTAAGCATATGTGCAGCCCAAATCTACATATTCATCCAAAGCTCCTTCTCATTTGAATGTCATATTTAATTTCTTCAAGCTTAATTATCTTCTGCTTAAAAAAAAAAGTATTTTATTCATTACCAAGAAATGCAGAGAAGTGCTAAGTATTCAAAATCAAAGCCAAATATTAAAGACAGCAGACAGAAGCGTATTAAGAAATTAAATCAGTTTTAAGCTTTTTTCCTCGCTGTGATCTGTCACAGAAGGAGGAAAGCTTTGATTAACATCTGACTGTGTCACGCAAGCAAATTGCCAGACATTAGTCAGTGGTTGTGTTACCGAAGGACCAGAGGATTTAGCAGGAAATGGAGCTTCTCAGTAGGTCACTGACAGAATAAGAAAGCTCGGGCAAAAAGCACAGCTCATGTTCATGGATGGCTGTGAAGAGACTCCCAGTTCACCCTTATGATTCAAGAGGAGAAGTTTATTCTTGCATTTTTCAGATTTAAGAAGAATGCAGCTAGGCTTTGTCCCTTGGTGTAACATGAACACACTTTATACCTCTTTCCAGGTGTTTTCTGTATAAGGAACCTGAACAAACTTAATAATATAAAGTGAAAATATGTGAGATAATTGTAGGACCCTTCTGTGAGTTATACTTGCAACTAAGTAAATATTGGCATATTTTGTTATAAAACTGTAATAAGCTCTTAGGCTTTTCTGTCACCTGGACACCTGGGAAGGAGAGGAAACAGAGTTTCCAAGAACAGGCAGGAGAAGGGCAGCGATGAGGAGAACAGGCATGCACTTGGAAGAGGTTAATGGGCTATCTGACAAAAAGAAAATACCATTCTCTTGGGAGGAGAATCAGATCCCCAATAAATCGAAGCTGCCACCATTAACATGCCCTTTCTGCCAGTTGGTGGCTGGGGACAGTGGTGGCAGCAGCGCCTGTGCTGCTGTTTGGGTGAGACCATGGGGACCTGCCCCCAGTGACAAGCTGGAAGGAAGGTTTGAGCATTGACAGGGCAACTAGGATGAAACAAAAGCTGTTTAGAGGAAAAGGGATATCAAAGCAAGCAGTGTTGAGCAGAAGACAAACTGTATTAAGTCCCTCTTCTAAAATTGCCATCTCCTTTGATGTTGAGTTGTTGATCTTTTCAAACTGGCGTGGTCACAGCATTGCACTTGCTGCTGTGGGGCTGCTGCCTTTGAAGCAGGGGAATATCTGTATGGTTGCAGCTCCTTTCCCTTGTATCTGCCTGCTTTTGTTTAACAAATACCCTTCCAAACATATAACACTCCCTTTGCACTCACTGGTTTTCAGTTTTCTAAATTATTTGCTAGATTAAAAACATTAAAGTTAATAAATCTGGAGAATTACAGTGGTGAACACACCCTTTATCTTTCCACTCTCACCATCTTCCAGCGCATGTTTGGGAAAGCTGTGTCAATTTAGACATGATACAAAACATTGCACATGATATGCTTTTTGCAAGCAGCTTTTCTTAACAGAATATACAATCTCTGAGTAATGTAATTGAACATCTGAAGAGTTAAAATAAGCGTAGTTGTCTTCTTCTAGAGTCAGGATATTCCATCATATTTTAATGCCTGTGAGTTTGGATTAAAGAATCTAATTATTCACTAATGAGCAGTAATGGTACATATAAACTAAGGGTCACTATCCTATTACAGGCACCTGATGGTTCACTGATAAGCATTTGGTCATTAGATTGACCATAAAATATAGTCAATAATTGAGGTTACTCATAGAGCAGACACCTTATCAGCTTTAGGCATGGTGGGACAGCTTGTCAGTACTCTGTGTCCTGATTGTGCTGTGACTGAGCATATGATTAGGGTATTGAAGCAGTCTGTATCTAATGAAACTGCAGGAAAGGCATAGCAATATTAGCACAACCACTAAATGACTAATGTGTTTTTGTTCCAAGCCTTAGACACTTCAATTAGTTCCAATAAACTCTGATCTAGTGTAGCGGTAGGCAGAGAATTCAGATATTTTGTGTACAAGCTTTCATTACACTAGTCAAAATTTGTAACGTTTAGGGGACAGATGAAATCTGTGTGGCTCTGAATGAAAAATGGTGGAAGTAATAAAGGCTGTCATTACCGTTTTTACTTTTTTTTTTTCAGGGATTTTTTTGCATTTTTAAAATTTAGAATACTGAGACAATGCCTAATGCCTGATTTAAAAGATGAAGCCGATAGCAGCAAAGTAGATGTCTACATTTTACTTTAAGGTCCGTTCATGCAGTTCATGTAGGCTTTGCATATAATCTAAACTTAGAATGTGTTCCTTAGCATTTTCTGCCATATGGAACATTAGTCAAATAGTCTTGTCTTGAAAGCTTTTGTGGAGATATTGATTTTGCTGTGTTTCAAACTGTTGCTGAGAAAATAACCTCAGAACCTATTCTTTTATGATTTTTTTTCCATGAGGATGCCTTAACTTTCATAAATTATTTAATATGATGAAGGCTGCAAAATGCTTTTTGTCTTTCTGAACTGCTGTTGAGGCTTCTGTGATACAACCTTGGAAAGTAACCATAGAAACATGTTAAAAGCATCAACTGAAAATCAGTAGTTCAGTTTGACAGTGATGCAAATTCTGTGAAAGAAGATTATGATGTATTAGGAACACTTGAGGCATATATTACTGCTAACCTGTTAAACCTGATTATTCCATGACTACCAGTACTTTCAGAATTTAATGCAGATGAAAGAAAGGGAAGAAAAAAAAGAAGACATACTTTTTTTAAAGTTACCATGTTTAAGATGTTTCTTGGTAAATCACTTCAGCCTCTCATTCTCTGTCCTGTTAAAAGCAAGAATTACATTTCTGCTAAGCTCATAATGTAGTTCCCTGTATTTAATAGCTGTAAACTTTTGCCCACTACCCTGCTGGGATGCACTGGTATCCTGCCTTTGTGTGGAGCTGGCACAAATTAAATCTCTTTGACAGATAAAGTGGATAACTGGGTTACGAATAAGCAGTAGTTCACCAAAAGGTGAAGAAAATTTGTGATTCATTGTATCCTGGGCTAGAGATTTTTGTGCTGACCTGTGGTAGTTAAGCTAGTCTGTGAGGTTGAAACAGAAGTGCTTACAATAGTTGCAGGTAACCATAGTAAATTCTTGATAAATCAGGGGTGAAGAGAAGCAGCGGAGTCACTCATTAAAGCTTCCTCAGTAAGCATAATCCACGCCCAAGGAATCCTGTGCTGAGGTGATGTGCGAAAATTTTCTTTGAAATGGTTACCTAGGAAAGTGGTGTACCAGCACTTCCCAGTTAAGGCTACTTTGCTGGCAGATTTATCCAAAATCCATGCATGGTTTGTCCCTAATTTGCAGTGTCATAGCAGTATCATAGGCGTTGCAGGGCTCCTCGGGGACATCATAGCTTGCTGACATTAATGCAGCCCAACAGCCCTTCAGTGCACCATCCCTCCTTTGTCAAATGCCTGGAATGCCCCAATTTCTCTTGCTACCATTTGGTCACTGGTCAGGAAAGGTGGCTGAGAAATTTGCGGCTTGGGGGAGAACTATGGATGTGCAAATGAAGTGGAGCATCCATCCGTTTCGAGGGTCAGCCGGGTACATAATTAGATACATAATTATTCTTTTCCCCTTAATGACTCCCTACTCTGGACTTAGAAGGCTGGAGCAGCCTGATCCCTGCAGTGTCCTCCTGACTGCATGGAGCTCGAGAAGGGGATGCCCTCCTGCCCCCTTTCCCCTCTCTGCATGGAGCTGGGGAGAGCAAGAAAGCTCTCATGCCCATGTGCAAATGGAGAGGGAGCGGGTGTCACCAGAGGGCTTGCCTTGTCTTGCCGGTGCCATGCCGTGGCTGCTGGAATGTGGTTGCTAGAGAGCAAACATGACCTGCACGTAGCACAGCAGTACGTGGGGACAGGAGACGGGGCAGGGTGTGTGGCATTGAGCAGTATCTTGTATCATCTCAGGGCAGCTTAAGCTTTCCTAGTTGCTGTGGCAGCATAATACTGCCTGTAATTAAGGACAAACAAAGAGTGTATGCTTTGGGTATATCCCGTTTCACGTTAGCCTGTGAGGAGGATAAATTAGGAGATAAGCCTGAATTTAGTAGGCTTTGTTCTTGGGAACACAAATGACTCTCAGGGCGGCGTGTTTAGCAGCGGAACATCATTACTGCTAATACAGCATCGTACATTTACACAGTGCGTTATCAGCGCATGGTGAGCCAGGCCCCCTGCTATGGAGAGCTCATCTAGGATGGCTGAGAGATTGACTGGGCAAACAGAGATGAGACACAGAGCTGTAGTTCAGCAAAAGGAGGAGGTAAAGAAATTGGAGTAGCTGAGAGGGAATGTAGAGTTCGGATGTCAGCACTGCTGAGTTAGAACACTCCTGAAAGTGTGAAGAATATCCCAAAGGCCAACAGATTTGCAATCGGGGTATACCTGTTGATTTAGAGGGGTCAGGCACTGAGTGATCAGGCAAGGTGGAGAGCACATGGTGAGGATTTGAGAGAGCCTCAGAAGGAATGGGGTAGTGACCAGATGAAGCGGCACTGGGCATCTGTGTGTCATTGCCTTGGAAGACGAAGCTCCCAGTATAGAGTGTTAAGGATCATGGAATGAACCAAGGAGAGATGATGCAAGCAATCAGTGTCAGGGACATGTTTGGAAGGAGAAGCCTCACTTGGATAGCACAGGCTGTAGGACTTGTGTGGGAACAGGTTGGGCAGGAGGTGGCAGAATGAAGAAAGGAGGGAACCTGGTGCCGAACAGATTGGCAGGAAATATGAGAAGGAGGAAACAGTGAAAGATGGAAAAAATGGATCTAGTGATGTGGGAACTTCATGATGAGATCAGGATTTTGGAGAGGATGTTCTAGGTCTTTATTCTAGGTTCATAGCAAAAGCAGAATTGGGGCACAGCAAAGCACTTGCAGGGTTTCCTGCTGACTAAATACCTTAGAGATCTTTAGCATGTGAGGCCATCCTGACGAGGACTGACTTTTTTCAGCTATAATGCGCCTTGATGGATAATACAAAAGGTTCTGTTCCTCCAGGAGATGTGATGACTTTTTGAGCTACTGTAGGTGGTTCAGTACAGACACCTGTTGCAGTGGTTGGGTCTTGAATTACCTCTATGTTCTGAGATATCCTGATTAGGAGGAGCAAAAAAGAATAATTTAAAACAGAGTATAACACAAGTATGCCAGAGTGGGGACTTCGGAGCTACCCAAGTCTGCATTTATTTGTGGGGGTAAATGGTGGTCAGTGGATTTTAAACTAGGGAAAAGTCTGAAGTACTTAATTGGAGTCATGAGGCTATTTCTTCTTACTTTGTCCTCTCTTGGATCTTCTGCTTGCCTGGACCTAATATTTTCTCTCTTAATTTTAGGATTTTTTTTTTATATGATCCTTTCTATATTTTCTCCTTCCTCCCTAGCTGAACACACTTGATCCTTCTGTTTTCCTGACTGTATGGAATCTCGCTGTTGTCTGGCTACCAGAGTCTCTCTTTCCGTCTGGCTTTTTCCCTTCTTTCTACCCTTCCTAGCTTGTCAAGAGGAGTTCTTCTCCTGCCTCCTCCTCACCCCAGCCCTCCCAGTCTGCCTGCTTTTTTGGTTCCTGGACTCCTGAACACCAGCGCTTGCTCTGACTCCGTTATTTGGGGCTCCTCAGCTTGGCAGCAGTGGCAGCTGCACTGGTGGTTTTGCTGCAGTGGGAATGGAGCATTCCATAGGTAAAATGATAATGGTTACTTTCCTGTGGGGATGTAATTTGACAGTTTGCACCTGTTTTATAACTTTGTTAGTGACTTTCAGACTCTAACAATACCATATTTAACTATTTTAATATGTTGTTAAGACGGACTTAGCAGGTGAAATAGTTAAATCAGACTGATAGTTGAGTATTTAGTTCTCATGGCTAACTTGCAGTCAATCTTACGCTAAGTTTATGATGTGCAGGATGTGGTTTGCAGGGCAGATGGACTTTGAAGTGACGCTTTCTCTATTCTGAGCAACATTGCTTTGCTTGCTTGTGCTTGTGGCAGAATAAGGCATCCCACATTATCATTTATAACAAAAATGAAATGTCAAGCCAAAATAATGCAGTAGCACTGTAGCTGCAGTGCTTGATCAACTGCAGGATTACTCTGAGGATACTTTTAAATTCTCTGTGAAATATGATTGAATTTTGGCTTTCTAAAACTTCCTTGATCTTTCCTGCTGGAGGATGGAAGATGTTTCTTTTGGCAGGACATTTCGAAGAGCTTAGCCAGTACCTCACTCAACATCAGTTAGTGCTGCTCTTGGGGTTGCTTTCTGCTTTGCTGGGCTTTTTGTGTCCGCAGTGGTGGAACTCACTTATTAAGAAGCACTGGCCTATAGAGTTTTTACTGTGAGGAAATGACTCAGGGGAAGTTAATCAGCATAAAATGAATCTAATCTAAATGTTATTAGTGAAGCTTGTTGGAGTTCAGGGCAAGCTTCAGAATATCCTTTGATACTGTGTCTCAACAGGTCTTCAGGAGTCGCTAATTTCTACTGAAATTTGAAGTTATCTTTGGGTCAGAAATAGTCAAATCCCTCCATCCGCAGTGATGGAAGAACATGTGTCTTAAATTTTCCTGTTAAGTGCTATTTTAAATGGTGCTGTAATTTCAGCCCATTATACCTCTGAGAAATATTGCTTCAGAACTGATGTCAGTTAAATAAATCATAGAAACTCTGGGTTTAGAAGCCCGTGTGTCCCTCCTCTGTTTAAAAATAGTCATTGTGTGGGCACATGACTCCTGTACTTGGGTGATTTCCCCTGCATCGTTTAGTGCTGTCAGTGACCATTTAACTCACTAACAGTGGGAATAAGTAAATGCCCCCCTGAGAAGTTATTTGCTTGGCAGTATAGGTGTCAAGACTTTGACTAAGCATCTGAAATAAAACCCAGCTGAAGTGGGAATGGATCCTCTGTGGATTTTCTGGATGTGCAATAAAATATGGAACTGAGGGAGCTGAAAATGATGAGAAAGATATGCCTGTGGGCATGGTGTGCTGGGGCAAAGGAAGGTAACCTGAAAATGTAACCCACCCCACAGCTTTTACGGTAAAGGAGGCATTACAGTCACAGATGCTCACTTGTATTCAGACTGGTATATGCAATCAGGAATGTGAAAATAGTGAATTTTCCCCCCTTTTACTTCTCCTCTTTCCTATCAGATGCTTGTCTGAATCTAGTGCTTCAGATGAACCCTTGTTAGCAGTGTCATGTATTTTTCTCTCGTCTTTTCAACTTGCAAGTGCATCTCTTTCTTCCCTGGAGCAGCCTGAATGAGCAGAATGCTATTGCGTTTCATAGCAGATTGTTTTTGATGAATAGCATGGAGTGTAATATCTTTTGTAACAAAAAAAAATTAGTCGTCTTCTGTGCACCAGGAGCTGATACTACAGAGCAAAATTTTAAGCGATCTATTTAAGTGATTACTTTAATAATGAAGGGCTAGTTAACACTATTGCTTAAATTTCGTTACTTTGTAGCTTTAAAAATGCCTTTATTACTTTTTCTTGACAGAATACAAATGAGGCTAGAATTCTGTTTTGCTCAACCTGACTGTTTGATGAGTTTATGTCTCGCTGGCAAATAAGTCCAATGTTTTTTTGCCTAAGGAGTGTGCTTAGATTGATGTGGTTCTGCCTGCTTTAGCTCAGTTAGGTCATGAAACAGAGCTGGGAAATACTGCTGGAGTTCAGGTAGCTGTATTTTCACTCCATAGCTATGCAGTGTGTAGCCTGGGAACTGACATATTTCTATATTAGGTGTTGACAGTCTTGCTTACTTAAAGATTAACCTACACAGGTTTTCAGCAGTTTGTCATATGGTACAATTGTAAACAGTGAGTGTGGAAGTGCAGCAATATGTTCGTCTGCTCTTTGCTTTGTTTAACATCATTAGTGAGCAGAGCTGGAAATGGTATGTGGCAGGCTGCGGTGACTAGCTGTTATTCTGGTGAGTGTATGTGTGTACATATATATATATATATATATATATATGAAAGTCAGTTCCTGAACGCTGGTCCTGGCTGCTGAAGCAATGTTCTTTGGCCAGAAAAGTGTCTTAAATCTGCAATCTGAAGAGAACACGGAGCTGACGTTACCCATGACAATTTTGTAGCAGCAACCTCAGAAGCTGCTGGTTTGGGAGAGCAGAAGAAATGGCTGGAGTGTAACTCCAGCTTGTGAGGATCTGCCCTTTGGTGTTTCTCAAACCTGGGGAAAAATTACGAAGAAGCATAGTGAAAATTCCTCCTTGGATTCCTGTATGCAAATTACTTGACTGCTTGAAAATGGGCTTGATTGGTTCCTTCTGCTAAATTAATAATGTATAGCTGAGAGGAAGGATCAGCTCTTCATTCTGTACAGCATGAAGAAGCTCTTCTGATGTCAGGGTACCTAGCAGGTTTGTTTTAACTTATCTTCTAGTGGTCTTTGAGATTATCCCAAAGTGACTTTGCCTGGCCTTTCTGTATGGTGCCTTAATTCAGGTGATGCTTGATTATTTCTCACTGATGCATGAAGCCCTGATTCCATACTTCATGAAGTTGTGAATAGAGTAGAGGGAGAACAACAAGGATAGTCAGAAATTAAGGAAACCTGACCTGTGAGGAAAGGTTGGAAGGATTAGAACTTTTCAATTTGTAAAAGAAAAGTCTGGGGTGTGGTAGTGGTTTTCATACAGATAGCAGCTTCTACAGGAGAAGGAAATAAGCTCCTCTGCATGTCTGCTGGTGAGGTGGGGGGAAGATAAAGAATGAGAGACATGAGACATTAGTTTTCTAAGAATAAGACTAGTTAAAAACTGGAATTGATTGCCTTGGGAGGCTGTAGACTTGCTTTTACTGGAGATTTCTAGGAATAAGTTGGAGAAATATATATTGGATTCTATTGGGTAAGGTTCATCCTACCCTCTAGCATTGGGAAAGTGTAGATAACTTCTTAGAATCTCTTCTGGACTCTTCTTCTTCCAGCTGTGATGCTTTTCCTAATAAATAGCTGATCCTTATTTCTGCCTTACTGGTTTTAATAAGAGACAGTAAGAGAAAAGTAAGGGGTCAAAGGGAAGTTCAAGCCCAAATTGCACGCTTATGCTGTGTGCAAGAGGCAAGGCGTGCACACAGTCTGTACTGGAGATACTTTCTTTTATAATATTGGCGTGGTAACATCCCCACAATATTAATGGTTTGACATTTTGGAATGTTTCAGAATAATGGGTTTCTATTGAAACTTTATTACCATCACCCATTATAAAAGTGCCATTGTTTGAGGCTGTGCATTGTGATCCAGATGAACTGATTATTTATTGAGGAAGTTGAACCACGGAAATAAGGAACATTAATTGTTTGTTCTTCCTGGCAGTGCTTTTCAGCAGCATTGCTGGGACAGCTAACTAAACAAAGGTTTGGTGCTGTACTTGTGTAGTGGTACTATGTGGGGAAAGCCTTTATATCCTCCTGGAGCTGTATATGCATCCCAGGAACCTCTAAGCTTGTTTTAGGGGGAAGAAGAGACTGTAACCTCAAAGTTTTATATATACTTTAAAGTGGTTTCTTGGACAAAATTTACTGTAGAAATACAGATGGTGCCTATCCTTTCCAAACCTACATGACAGATTTAGACATTCCCAGTTTTCTCTTTAAAAATGTCTTTTTCTAAATCACATTTTATTTTCCACATGGCATGCTGTTAGTGGAAACTGATACCTTATTCATTTTTAATTTTGCTTGGCGTTTTGGGTAGCAGCTGCACTTTTTCATTGTGCTACCTTTTCTAATTTTAGAACCACAAATCAAACAGTAATAGTGATAAGAAAAATAATAATGCCAACCAAGTTTATTCTGTGAATTGCGGAAGGCTTGGGACAGAGTGCTGGAGGGTGTATTGTAGGACATCCGTCTATTTATTATCTGTATTGATGAGTAATTAAGGAAACAATAACTGGAACTGCAGATATGATGATAGGCTGTGACTTTCCCACTGCTTCCTTTAGGGGCTGGTTTGCAGTGGGAAAAGCTTGGAATACTGGTTATGGGAGGCAACTGATGCCTTGTTGGATCTGGGAAAGTTCAGGAAAGCTTTGCTTTAGAATAGACTGACTCTCAGTGTAAACCCGCATCTATAACCTTTCAAACTTTGCAGAGGGTTCAGGATCAGGATAAAAGTCACTTCCATGATGTCTGTCAAGGTCAAACCAAAAGTCCTGACTAAGCGCGCTCTTGAATAAACTCTGAATTTCAGGATATTTAAGGCCTGGACTGTACACCTCCTTGGCCTTGACCCTTTAAGAGAAGCCCTTAAGCATTCTCACAATATGAACAGTGATTGTGATCTCTGAAAGATAAGGCTGGCTAATAACGCTAAAACTGTTAATATGTAATGAGTCATGCTGAAATGAACAGGCAGAAGTTTTCTTTTATTATTTTTGTCAGTGGATGTTAATAATGGGAAGCAGGACTCGCAGTTCTCTTTCTGACTTGTGGCAGTTTGTCCATAAACCCACTCACGGTGTCAATTAAGTCTTCTGCATTTATCTCAGTTGACCCATTTCTAGTATGCATCCCAGAGCATATTTCACATCCCCTTCTGAAGCTTAATAAATTCCACAAAGTGTTAAGCAAAACTTTTGTAATTTTGCATATTTATAAAAGTCTGAATTTTTTTTTTTTTCAGAGAAATTATACGCAGAAGGATTGCTTTAGGGATTTAAATTGTGCTGTTTACTTTCACAGCTATAATGTGCAGAATGTGTGCAGTGAGTGTAAGCTAGAAGCAGCTTGCTGTGCATCAGACTATCTGAAATGTCATGCTAACTACATAGGCAGAATTTAAAATAAAAAATAGTGTAGTTCTTTCAATGAGCAGGCTTTGTAGAGGCTGTTGTTGCAGTCTTGTTCCCTAGATGCTGAGCATTATGTAATTGATCTGGCCATGGTTTTCCTCACTGGTCTCATCCATGCATGGCAGAAAACCTAGTAATCTGTAAATTGTGTGGGGTAAGGAGCAGGTTAGAGACTGTCCCTTGTCATTTGATATTTGAGTGCCCCTGCATGGGCCATATATTAGTTTTATTTTCTACTGTGACACCTAGCTATGAGGAAAGAACTCTCCAGAGCATCTTAAAAGACATCTTCTATTAAAGAGGGAAAGAGTTAAGCAAAATGCAGACAGTAGATCTCACAGCTGGAGGTAAAAGTAATATACATGTCTCTCATGCTTTAATTGGAAGAGCAGCTTAGGAGTATGGAGCTTAGCTTCCCTTGCAAGAATGTTTTGTAGAAGAGTGCTTGTGAAGGCTGAATGGGGAAAGCAAAGGTAGGTGGAAAGTGCGTAACTGTGACAAAGCTGTGACAAAATGCTTGGCAAATGCCTGGAGAGACAAATGATTGTAATGCTTAAGTTTTGCATAGTATTCCCTAGGGGTCATAATTTTTCCTGCGAGGAAACAGAAGTTTAATGTTGAGGAAGGTCAGACAGCCCACTGTGGTACTGAAGATGTACGTGAGGGCCTCCTGTGCAAGATTAAATTTGAGAAAAAGAAGCAAATCAGGCAATAGGTGTGGCACCCAATTAGGCTCCAACAGAAAGTGATCTGGTATGAGCCCGAATTCTGTCTTTCTGGTGCTAGGCAAAAAGGACCCAGTTTAGGAATTCCTTCCCTGTTCTGTCTCCATGAAATGAATTCCCCTGAGAAAAGGAATGCTGGAGAAAAGATACAGCTTGAAACTTAGGTATAGATTCAGTAATGGGTTGTTGGATAAGGACTGCAGAAAATCCAGCACTCCAAAGTATTTCAGGATTGGCTCCATGTAAATACATCCTCTCATGAATTTTACTGAAGTGAGGAGGTTTGTGAAGTTGGATTTTTGTTTTAATTTATTTGGACCCATGTCCAGACCAGCTTGGCCTATATTTTGGCCTAATGAGTACTTGGCTGGGATGCCACCAAGTGTATTCCTGGTTCTGTGAGAAGTTCATAAGGATTGATGAGTCCTTATGTTGTGTTCTTTGCCTGGACAAGTCCAGGAGCCCAAGCAAAGCATATGAAGGCTACTGCCCAAAATGGCTTTTTGTTAAAGAACTGACTCCGCTTTTTATAGCAGCTGAGGATGACAATTACTTGAATTCATATTCAGAGTGCATGGCTTGATAGTGATGTTTGTTTTACCTAAATCACCCTATTCTTTCCATTAGATCCTTAACCTTTCCCTTTTAGAAAAAACCCAAACCAACAAACAAAACCAAACCCAGCAAGCTGTTTGATACTGCTATAAGATGTCAGTGATGTTCCGGCTCCAGAAACAACTTTGTTTTAATGTCAGGCAAAGTCATTCTTGCATTCAAACAAAAAGAGGTTGTAATTAAGCTGTGTGCACTGTTACCTGACAAGAGATGCTTTTTAAGTGTGAACCACATACATCATTATTAGTGCTGTTGGCCTGTTGCCCATCAAAACGCTGATTATTTTCTAAAACAGCTACTCCAGTTCCTCTCCTTTCAGTTTCCTGTTATCTCACATGGACATCAGCAGTCCCTTTGCCAAATTTCTTAGTAAAACAGTGGCACTCCAGACTCATAGGAAGAGGATTTATCAGCACTACAGCAGTTAATTGCTTTAGCTAGTGTATGACATTGTCCTTTGAACAGTGGAGATGCAGAAGGGTGGCGAATATTGTCAAAAGTGAACCACTTTGAAAGTTGTTCTGTCTTGATGTGGAAGTTAAGACAACTAGGACTGGATTGAGTATCTGAGGTCTGCTTATCAAAATGATCCAGAAATGTGCCACTAAGGTATTTTGAGAGATTCTGTTCTTCCAAAAAGTGGAATTTCTCTTGATTTATTTGTATGCTTTGCTTAGCTAGGCCTGTTTGGGTGCAGTTACTCACTGAGTGTTAGTGCTTAGTTAGCTGCTTGAATACACAATTCCTGAGTAAATTTGTCCTTTGTATCTCATTCTCTTTCATGTATGTTTCCCAGAGGAGCTCCTTCAGCCAGTTCTGTTGCAGGAGTAATTATTTCATCAGGATTTAATGTATATCTTGATTGCGCTTTGAAGACGTTCTCTTGAGGAGTTTTTATAATTTCAACAAGGGATCATAGCATGTAAACAAGAAAATAAACATTATCTTTTATATTAATCAACAAGATGATTAAATAATAACCACAGTTGTTAATTGGTACTTGGAGATAGAGGCTAATGACTGTCTTGAGTTCCACAATGGCAGTAGCAACAGGTAGAGACTCTTTCCTGCACAGTAAAGCTGTATATAATTTAGGAGGCAATAGAGTTTTAATGTGCAGCTGCAACCACTGTGAATTTGTGCAACTGTGTGCCTGGTGTCCTATTTCAGGCATATGTTTTCATACTGAATGAAGTATTAGCAAG
Organism: Empidonax traillii; assembly: GCF_003031625.1. NCBI lineage: Eukaryota > Metazoa > Chordata > Aves > Passeriformes > Tyrannidae > Empidonax > Empidonax traillii. The sequence goes on along the minus strand of NW_020955406.1, from coordinate 144,187 downwards.
GGGATTTGAGATTTAGGCAGTTAAATCAGTTTTCATTGCCACCAACCCGCCGAGGTTCTGTAAAAACCCATGCTTGTGGTATTTTCCTTCACTGTGGGATCCAGTTCCTGCTGGTTTCAGGATGAGTCGGAGTCAAAAGCTGCTTCTTTCCTCAGAGGTAAAAGTCCAGCTTCCTCCTCAAAGGACAGTGGCTTCAGGCTCCCTCTGAGTTTGGAACTAGAACCTAATTTTTTCATCATACAAATCTTTGTCTTTTCCTAAATATTGCAGTGTTTAGAGAGGGAGAAAGGAGCACGTAGGAGGTCTGCAACTTTGGAAGTTGAAGTAAAAAGTTCAGGAGTTTAACACAACAAGTTTGGAAATACAGAACATAGGACTGAGAATTTTGGAGATCTGTATTGATCTGCCCTTAACACGGACTACCTTTTCAGTGTTGACTCAAATGTGGCATTTTGTTCCTCAGACACAACCAGTTCTTTCTATTATTGCTCATTTGAAGCCAATAGCGCTGCTGGATGAAACTGTGCAGCCCTCCTGCTCTTGGTTTTTGGTTTTGCTTCTAATCTCCCATAAATATAAGAAAAGGAAGAGTTTTTATCTCTGATCAGCTTACTAAGCTGACTTAGCATGAAGCTGCCTGATGACAAGATTTGTTGCAAGGTTAGGGTTCTAGATTTACCCTTAATTTGGTATGACAGCAAAGTACTGACTTAGTTTCTCCATGTCTGTTGCTTATAATACTTCAGAGATGCTAGTGCCAGTTTCATGTCACTGAAAAGTACTTTGAGATCTTGGGCTGAAGGACATGATGAAAATATAAAGTAGTCATTGTATAAAGATACTTTTGGTCATCACATATTTATAAACTCATGTGTTCAAAGTGGCAAGCCTTTTTATGGCAAGCATGGACCAGAATAGTGATTTGCCCCCAGAAGACCTGTTGGCATCAGCAGCATGGTCTCGAGTTGTTCACAGATGCTGGCAGTGGAACACTTTGCATTTTGCAAATTTTGAGCATTTTACAGTTGTTCAAAGAAATATTTAAAAAATAACATGTTGGATGCTTTTACGATACTTATTTGTGGGTGGACTACTATCTACTGACAGCCTCGGGGTCAGATCCCACGTGTGTTATTTGTGTGGTAAAGCTCTCCTTGACTTTGAGAGAGCTGAGATTTCACCCTCACTGCCACCCCCAGATGCCCAGCATGTGCTTGCTAACACATATTTTTGTTCTGCTTAAACCTGCAGGGTGATTTTTTTTTTTTTTTTTATCACATGGGTTTTGATGTAGTGTCGAGTTTCTGTTGTTGTTTCTTGCTATATTGTTCAGTGTTGCTGATGAGGAATAGCAGAAAAAAATGATTATATTCCTATTTTTATTCACAGGGAAGAATGCTACAATTTTAATTGTATGTTCTAATTTTTTTCTCCATCTTTTATGTTTTGAAATTCTACATTTCAAAAGCAGCATCATTATCATTCAGCACATTAAAGCATGTCTTTTTAATAGCTTTCCATTTTAATGTGAAAGAATGGAACTGGGGAGGAAAAGCCAATCTGTCTTTAAGGAAATTTTCTGTTATCTAAGGATTTTCCGTGCAACCAACAGGAGAGGATCTTGAGCTTAGCTGACTTGGAGTGTTACCCTTTGCCTTGAGTAACTTGCAGAGTACAAACCACTTTCATAATGTTATCACCAACAAAGTCCATCTGGTTCTGCCAGTGACAAGGGGATTATTTCAGCTTTTTATTATGTCAGTGAGATGTTAGCTTTCTAGGATTCAGATGTCAGCTGTTTGGGGAAAGAAGGGAAAGTTAGATAATAAGTTAAACTGTGTTGGTGGAGAAGTTAACTGAATATTTTGTCAGTAATTTTCCTACCCATATTTCTTTCTGTTGGCATCCTGATGGTTTATCCTTATGAAATCAGATTAGAACATAATGACTTGATTTGTTAAGCAGGCAGTGATGACAATGAGCATCTGTTTGTCTGGTCCAGATTCCCATTAACACATAGTAACTTTGTCCTTTCTTGCTATTACTTTTATACAGAGCAGCACAGAAGCTTAACCTGTCTTCGAAGAGAAAGAAATACCATCCACCCCTGCCACACACACACGACTTCTCTATTTATGCTACTAATTTTAGTGGCATCCTGCAGCTCTGTCCTCCCCCAGCACCACCATGCCTTCTGAGAGCTGTGTCCAAAATCAAGGACAACCCTGGCATTGGAAAGGTAACTTTGGATTTCAATTTTTTAAAGCAGTTTTCTTGGCAAATTTTAATGGGCCTGGAAGCTTTCAGCCTAGAACAGAGCTGGGCTCAAGGAAAGGATCTTGGGATAGAGAGAGAGCCACATCCTTTTGAGTGTTCCTGTTACCTCCTGTTGACTTTGCGAAGAGTTGGCAGGCTCAGGGCAGATTCAGTGCTGGAGTGCAGTCTTCCTTGAAGCCAGTTAACATCACTGACAACAGTATTGGCAAAGGTTGTTTTGCCCTTCCTTCTGTTACAGTAAGAGACAAAATTTCCTTTGACATCACTGGTCCTAAACCAATGCACATACAGGCTTTGCCTGTGGAAGAGATAGTCTCTGCATTGCCAGCAAGGCTCAGCCACTGGTGCTGGTACTGTCTGTCTGCTGAGGTTGAGGAGGTACATTGAGGGGGCTTTGCTTCCTTCTGCTTCACATGTTATTGTAAAGCAAGAGTTGGAAAATGGAGGAGCAGGAGAGAAGTATGTCTCACCAGATTAGGAAATGCAACACCTTTTGAAATTGAAAAATTTTTGCTAATTTTATTTAAAATTAATTAAAATACAAGCCAATTACTTAAAGCTTTATTCATATTTATAACTGTTTAATCACCCACACAGCAGAGTCTGAACATTTACATAGGCTACAAGAGATTAGTGTTTGAAGATAGAATTGAAGTATGTAATGCACACAGGAGAGCTAAAATATGCACCTAGAGTAACTATACAAATCAGCAATTACAGAAAGAGATTGTCAGCCTAAATACCTAGAACTGACACTTGCTCACAGAGAATACTTTATATTTCCTAACTCAGTGAGTCTGTGCTAAATGGAAAACAAAGGAATAGTTTTGGCTATTTTAAGGAGGTGGAAACTCACAGATGAAAATGTTATTTCTTTTCCTGTTCTTCCAGTGTTTTAGAAAAGAGAATGAAGTATTAAATGGTGAAATACAGAAAACCTGACACATTAATTTAGAGATTCCCAGGTGGATGAGGTTTTGCTAAGGAATACCCTTTCTGTTTGTGAGTTTTTAATGGAGCCCATTTTTTGTGCCTGCCTTTTTTCTGTGAGACTTAGTACTTGCCCATCGCAAAATAACAGGGAGTGTGGTGTTTCTGAGGCACTTTGCCTTAGAAGACCTTTAAAGTGTGATTGTATATCCTTATACCTACAGCTCAATAAAACTGTCTTTGCACCTCATTTCACTTGTGTGCCTCCAGCTCTGTCTAGCCAACAAACTTCAGCCTTTTTACTATGCTTTGAGGGTGGCTGGTGGAGCTTCCCAGCGTGACTTGTACTTTATGGAAGGCTCTGGTTTATCTGGTGTCTTAAACAAGATTCACAAAGCCTAATGTGGATCAAGTGCATTATCCCAGATAGCAGGAGATTATATGCCTTGGGTTATGTGCTCTGCCTATTTTCTTCATTAGTGACTAGAGCAGAGAGCTTTCCAAGGGAAGAGCTCCACCAAAATGCTAAGGAGTATGGTAGGACCTTGATCACGTCAGCTGTGGAAGCTTCTCTTTCTGCACAGGATACATATCTGTAGCACACTGGAAATGTGGGTGGCATTCCTCACCTGCTTGGCACGCTACAACAAGAATTTCCAGAGTTTATGGGTCATTTAGTTACTGTTGACTCTCAAAATGTTTGTTGTTTAGCTCTCAGCTGTAAACATGAAAAACATAGAATCATGGAATATCCTGTGTTGGACAAGACCTACAAGGATCATCAAGTATTGAAGATACTGTTTGTTTGGGCCCAGGATTTCAGCTGAGTCCTTTTCGCCATGTTCTTGTTAACCACAATTTGGAAGAATCCTGTGCTATGCTGTAGAGGATAGAAGCATTTTGCTCATTGGATCAGCTCTTTAGTTCTTACAGTTAAAATCTAGACCATCCAAATGGTGATGTGGAGTGCTAGTTACTAGTTTTAATGCTCCTCAAAACACAAAGTAACTAGGCATCTTCTCTGATCCAGTTTGATATGCAATACCTATTAAATGTCTCTCTTAACCCACTCCTCTTTTGCAACATCATAAATATCAGTGTTGGCCCATATAAAAAGCCCTCCAGCAATATAGCTTTTTGTAAAAATTATGAGTCAGCAGAAGTGAAATCTCATGTGTCCAAATTCTTAGAACCTGTGGTCAAAGGAACAGTGTCACTTCCTCTATAAGTGTACTTTAGTACTAAAACTTAATAGTTTCACCTTTTTCTGAGCAATGCCAAATAGCTTTTAATAGCATTTAGCCTAGTGTGCATTAGCACTCTCCATTATTTCCTATTCAACTGCTTCTGCTGATCAAGATTTACTCAGTTGGTGTCTCATGATGAGGGTGATGGGAATAAAGTAATCACTTTTATTCCTCACTGCTTTAAGTATTTTAGCAATTGAGAGAACAATCAGTAAACACTGGCAGTTGTGCTGTGATCCTCTGTTAACTTCAGTCTCTCTTCTAACAGCTTTTTACTTTACACTGCTCCCGATTATCATTTTCTTCAGTTTTTTCTTGCAGCCTGTCCAGTGACATAGGGGACAGAATCGATGATGAATTCTGGAGTCGCTTTTTTCAACCACAGCATCTGTGGCTGGTGCTGTCCTTGGTTTATGTGATCGTTTCCATGTCAACAGTGTCCCTCACCCAACTATTACTGTGTGGTTACAGTGGGTTAAGCAGCTGGTGGGGCAGCCCTTTCCTCCCTCACCTCCAAGGAGAGGAAGTTGTACAAGAATGACAAATAGAAGTAACAAACTGGAAACCCATGAAGTGTCCAAGATGCTTCAATGAGAGCAGTGTAGCAAACTGAAGAGATGAATGATATGCAAACTGTAACAAAATACCATTTATTACAATAAATGGTATTTTGGTACAGTTGGCACATCAAGTGATTAAGGCCTGAATACTACAACAACTAATTATTATCTGTACTGACACATCCTTTGTAGTCCCATTTCTTTTGTAAATCTGCTGGAAACTCAGAGTAAAGTGCACATTGAAACAATTACAATGGCAAATATGAATGGCTTTCTGTATTGTCCCTGCAGTGGTAATTCTTAATATTTTTTCACCCCACTGATACTCTGGGTTGTGTTTTAGCTGGTATTCTATATGTTATAAGAGATACGGGAACAGAATGTGGAAAACATGAGGGCCAAAAGTAGAACAAGGTCTCCAGAGGGAATCTAGAAGTATAGTGTCATAAGGCTGATTTTGAGACCAGGTATCCAGACAAAGTGTTTGAAACAATAATAAAGATAGAAATTAGCCGGCAGGGATTAATGTGATATAGGAGGGATCAGTTGATGAAGCTTTTACAGATGGAGCACATACATTAGCATTTTACAGAAGAGTCAGTGAGCATTAGAATAGGGTTGGTCTGGTGTATAGTGTATTTGGATTATGTAAATGCTTTTTGACAAGTGCCTTGACCTAGGTCTCTTAAAAGTCTCTAATTTGTCCTGTATTCTCTAGTGGCTTAATAACTGGTGGGAAATGAGGGTGGATTTCACACTGAAGCAAAGTTATCAGTGTTGTCATTTGGACATCCATCCTGTTTGGTGTGGTCTCTATTAAATGGTTTGGGTGAGGTGCTGAAGCTGTATATTCACAGCAGCCAAAACTAAAATTGACTGTGAAAATTTTGAAAAAGATGTCACGACACTGAAGTTACTGGGTGAGTAAGGAGGCAGATGAACTTTCATGTTGATTAACACACGGTAGTGTATGCAAGAAAAGCAGCTCTAACTATGCATGCATAGACAGTAAGCTGTAAGGAAATCAGACATGGCCAGAACCCATTTTAACAGCCAGTGTGGAAGTTATAGCATTGGGTTTGTTATCAACCTGAGCTTCTAAAGAAATGCTTTATTGACTGTTCAGATGGCAAAAAGATTAAGCATTGTTAGTTTTAGGGGGTCTCTAACAGTATGTGATATAAATAAATGTTCTTCCTCAGACTCATAATGTTTAAATAACAGATACTCATTGATGGTTTTTTTTCTGTACTCACCTTTTTCCTTGGGGTGATATCTTTAAAGAAACTTGAGAGGATGGTAACAGGAAATAAAAAGATGTCACCTCCTCTATCCTGTGTTTATCTCCAAATTACCTTCTTAGAGGAGAGGCACTGCTCTGACTGAGTGAAGGAAGGGCTGGGTCATAAAACCCCAGCATGCAGAAGCAGCGATGGAGTATATTTCCTGCTGGCATAGACCTGGACTCCAGTAAACGTAAACCTTTGTAAAAAAGACCTCACCAAACAAATTAACATCTGTGCCTAGAATTTTATCTTCCTTATCCTTACTTGATATGGTAGGACAGCTCTGAAAAAGTGTATGACTATTGGCTTATCCTGCCAAAAACTCCTCACTGAGTCAGTAGTGAGCTGATGACATTAAGCCCTTTCCACTGGTTTCAAAGTTAAACACAGAAATAAGAGTTACTCTGAACTGGGCGATAGGACAGTTGAGTCGAAGGAACTGATTGAAGGCAGCACCTGGACTGTCTTGTGTTCTTCTGTAGTGTCTATAATTGGACAGGTCCTGCCACTGTTTGTGGGACCTTATCTTGAACTTTTGAGCCCAACAGGCATTTGGGGAAAGGAAGAAGCTTGAATTCTGGCTTTTCATAAGCTGCATGACTACAGTGAAGGCAGTTACTGTGCACTGGGAGAACTGCTGGACGAGACAGGATCTGGGGAGATCGCGATGGCCAGTTCCTGCACTCAAAGTCAGTTATTGATTATTTGAGCCCAACATCTAAATTTATTCTTAATTTCACATCATCATCTCCATGTGTATCATGCAGTTCTGCTGCAGTGAAATTGCTATATGGCTTTTATGGTTGAATGCGTTTGTTATTAGAGACCTACTTCAGCAGAGAGCCTGTGTGTATCTTTTACAGTTCGAATTTATAATTTCTCACTGTTTCAAGTACTCTTCTGGAAGGTGGAAAATAAATGTCTTATTAATTTGTTTTACATTTCAGAAATACTAATTTTTCCCATTATAATAATTTCAGCAGCAGTGTGTGGACTTATCCTGTGATACAAATCTTTAATTAAGCCTTCTGCTTAATTTTCTATACTAATGTTGCAGGATGTTATACACTCTCACAGGTGCTTGTAGGGATTGTCAATATTCAACAATACCAAGCAGAGAGAAGTTGAAAAAAAAATAATATAGAATGGTAGGTCTGTCTGGGACCCATGTTTCATATAATCAACAATAATCAAACTCATGCACAAAGGAAAATCCCACTACCAAAGCAAACTGTATACTGAAAGGAATTTTGCTCACTACTGATAGATGTTCCATAGTAAAATTCATACCTTTCTCTTGAATGTGCCAAAAGCATCAGAGTCCAAATCATTTAGCTGAATCCTACTTAAAAGGCAATGATCCAGTGCAGTATGATTCTTGTAACTGAATCATTTTTGTGGTCTCTCTGGGTGTTATTAAATTTAATGTCAGAATAGTAGGAAAGACGTCTGAAAGCCATTTAATATTGTCACTGGAAAGAAGTTAGATTATGCTCAATTTCTGACATTAATGTGCTACTTAAGATAATTTATCATATTGTGGTATTAAAAAAGACATCCTTTTTACAGTGGCTGCTGTGTAGCATTCTAATGTGCTATTTTTCTTTAGCATGGTTGGAAGCCTTTTTCATGCAAAATGTTTTTCTTTTTCTGGGTTCTATTCAGCTCATTCTTTATAATACTGCATCACTTACAACAGCACCTTTAAGTGCTTGTCTCTTTCAAGGATTCTGTCAATTTTTTTTTGTGTTATAATGACAGAATCCTCCTATGTAAGACAATTGAAGTGGAGCATTTAAAGAGGACCTGAATTGTCAGACGTATTTCTTGTACAGGTATATCCACACTGGTCTCCACTTACGAGTTTTAGACATTTACTTTCATTTACGCTTTACCAAGCCATAGCTAAGGTACTGCTAAGATGATTTACTGATCATGCAGGATTTTCTTAAGTGTTCTGTGTGTCCCATTCACTGGTTCTCACGATGGTTTGATGACAGATAACAAATAGATACTTAATTTTGTCATCTTTATTGCTCCTTGTTTCCTAATGACTAAAGCGTTATTTCTAATATAAGTCATGTATCATACTAAGTACTTGTCTATCGGTGTGTGTAGCACTGCATCATCCAAAGTATGTGTATCCCTGCCAAACCACCTTGAACTGCTTAAACAAAAATGTGGAAAAGTTAGATAAAAATACATAAATTCTTCTTTCACCATCTACTGTTTTCACCTTGAAAAAATGAAATAGTTTTCTTCACGTTTTCTGGGAATAGCGAATCAATTTTTCTTTAATAGAGCACAATATAGAAGTGATTTTTTTTTCTTTTTTTAGGTTCTCCCAGGGGAGCTAGATGGTCTATGCTAGCATGGCAGTTTTGCATATAAATTTGCCATCCATTGGTAGTGGCAGTTTATGAAAGGCTTGTATGAACTACCCACAGTAAACCAATTTAGCAAGGGTTATATATCTGTCAGTTACAATTAAATCCATGAAAAATATTGGCTCTGAACTAGGACTTTTGTAATTTGATTTACACTGTAGTTGAAAAATAAGTGATTTCATTGGAAAATGGTCTTTATTCAGCTGAATGTGAATTTTTTGTAATTTCTTGGTGAGAAATCTTAATTCAGAATGGTGGGTGTCTAAACAGTTATTTAATTAACCTGCTGCTATACGCCATTTTGTGAACATTGGGCAAAATTACCTTCCTGGCTGCATGATGCCTGTCAAGGATGTGTGTTTCCAGGGAATATTTAGTGTCTGTTCAAATTTGATATAATGACATTTATTGCTAAAGATCAAATTGCTTGTTCATTTAGGGATTATGATACTGCTGTTATGCAGAATATGACCAGCATTTCTAAAATGGATTCCAGTATAGTGCCATCACCTTTCCAAAATACAGACAGATTAAGTCAGAGTTTATTTTAGTAAAAAAGGCTTGAGCCCGTGTATTTTAAGATTTTACATGCTTTTTAATCCATTCCTTTTACTTTTTCCTTCGCATTATGTCTAATTTGCAACTTGACAACTACATAAGCATCAAATGCTAACAAAACACCACTACAAAAACATAAACACTTCACATCCATTGATTTCAAAGGAGGTACCATATGTTACAGTTATACCTGTGCTAACATACTTGGCTGGGTCAGGATCTTAATTTCCTCAGCATTCAAAATGCCATTGAGTCTAGTCATTACCTAGTGAATTAGTGGAGTCTTTTCCATCTACATGTCTGCTCCTAATTAAACTGTGTAGAGTATTTGGCACCCTCCACTGAGAGATGAATGAACAACTTTGAGATATATACATATATATATATATAATATTTTTTAAATTGTCTAAAACATGTAGTAGAGGTCTATTATAGGAACAGAATTCAAATCATATGGTTCTTTAAGTGTGAGATGTTTCTTCCCCTTTTCTATGGTCTCAGAGTTAATAACCCTTCCATCTCTCAGTTACAGGGTAGTAATCTGTGAGAACCTGACTGACAGTCTCCTGGCTGTTTCTGTCTAAAATTGTGTAGGATTGTGTAGATCATTCTCTCTGTTATCACTGGCTCTTTTCTCTACAAATTCAACCTTGGATGTGATTTCTTCTGGGACAACACATGCCTCACTGGTCTTGAGGGAGTTTTGTGTTCATTGACAGACATGTGGCTTTGTGATAGCTCCATTCAATTCAGCATATCCAAAATATATGGGCTTTATTAGATAAAATTGCTAGCTTGCCTCTGACCATCAGTCTCACATTCGTGTCTTGCTGTCAGAGAGTTTCTTTGAATTTTGGGTTTCACAGTTTTTTGGTCTGTCTCTTACTTTTTCCAGACCTACCTTCTGGCAGGGATGTAGGCTTGATGTTCTGCATTGTCTTGATGAGTCTGGAAGTCAGCCCATTATTTTGTTTGCTGCGACTCCCTCGTCCTGTTCTCCTCAACTCCACCTTGTTCAGTATGTTGGGGGGAGGATCTGGAAATCACGAGTCCCCACAAAAGGGGCACGTGGGTCTGGCAACACTGGAGAAGGTCACAGCATGGGGACACTGACTGCCACGGTGTGGGGCACGAGGTCTCTCCTTGTGACCCTTAGGTGTGAAATGGGGTAGCCAGTAGCAGTGGAGGAGGAGAGCTGCAAGAGGAGGAAGGGCTGGTACCAGCCAGCAGTGCATCCCTCAGTTTCTGATATATTTCAGTGTTTTGGTGAAAATTGTTGAATATGCATTTATATTTCACTTTATTAAGGGCCAAAGAGCTTAAGGTCTAGAGTTTTGGCTCAGGACTCCAACAGTTTACTGAAATTTGAGTAGATCTGTTGTTTTCTAGTGATCTTATCAAATTTTTCTAAAATTTTGGGGGGTTTAGCCCCAGAATCATCCATATCGCCCTTGTCCTCCACACCTGGGACTTTTCTTTTTCTCCCTCATTATTTTCAGAAATGTGCCCTTTTTGCCAGTTTGTCTCCCTTAAAATTTTGCAGAAGTTTGTGTAAAACTGTGGTACGATTTTTGTTTTTATGCTTCAGCATCCATCCATTAAGCTTGCCCTTACATAGCTGGAACAAATTAATTCTAGCTTCCAGATGTTTTCTTTTGTTGCCTTTCTTTGCCCTGACTTCCACTGCAGGCTGACAGACAGATAAACTTTAAAAAAAATAATAATTCCTTGATTGCTCTGAATGTCTCTCTCACTCTTGCTAGAGAAGGTTAAAATTACATCCATTGTTGTGCTGGGTGAGGGGTCTCTGACCTTGTGCCACCAATTTCTAAAGCTTTTCCAAATTAGGTCCTTGTTTATTTATTTTAAAAAATTCTTCATCTTGTAATGACATATTCAAGATGTATTTGCCATCTTCTTTTCCCAAACACTTCTGATTTTAATAGGATTTCCTTCAGCAATTCTGCTGACCTGCTGGTTTCTGCAGAAACATGAATTTGGAAAAGTTCAGCAATGGAGTGTGAACCCCCCAGTGTACAAAACCCACCAGATTAGAGTCAGTTAATTAATGAGATACTTCAGTGGTTTGCGTGATTTAGGCTGTCTTCAGGCACTGAGAAAAATGTTACTAATCTGCAAGTATTGTGATGTTTGTGTTTATTTTATTTGCAGAAATGGAACTAAAATATAAAGCTAGCCTCCTTTTCTATCAACATCCTCATTAAAATGGAGCCTCTATCCAGTATTCTATCTCTGTAAAAATGTCTATGTACAAAGTCTTGTATCCTTCACGATTATAAACTTCCACTTGCATTTCTTTTTCTTACCCTGCATCGTTCTCTGCATTGAATAAGAAATACACACAAAGGGGAAAAAGACTTAGTAATAATACCCAGTTCTATCAATAAGGGGCATTTCCATCACAGGATGTATGGGCTGTCTTAGACCTCCTTAAAGGAGGTCAGGGCAGGATGCCCACAGCCTGGGATGACTTTTCTGAAATCACCAAATTTATATTGCCTATCCTTTTTTTTGTTCTTTCTCTCTCCCCCCCCCCCCCCCCCCCATTTCTTTTAGCTCTCTTTCCACCCCCCACCAGACCTGTTTTTATTTCTTTTGACTTGTCTTATTCTTACATTATTTTGTTCATCCTCTTCTAAATTCCTTGTGTTTCCTTGCTTTTTACAAATGTTCCCAGTAGCTGGTACCACTGCAGCTGGAGTTGACCACAGAAAGCTGGACATGTTGTTAAATAATTGCCTCTGATGGGTGTGATCCTGAATGGGCCTGAAATTGTTATTGCACTTAATTATAATAATTCATTTTCATATGGGAATAAAAGCATTGGAGTGCAGTTATTGCTGATTCGCTCTCTAGTTATGGGCCAAAGTTACTTTCAGATTTATGGGTTCACATGTTATCTTTGATCCTCCCCTCCCTGCAAGCCCTTGTATCTGGATGATTTCTTGCTCTGCACATTGCTGTCCCTGCAGGTGAGCATGCCTTTTGTATGAGAACTAGATAAAGAGACCCAGGAGAAGCTGCAGTTAAATTGCTCCTTAAGGCAAGAGCCATGTAGCCCTTTAGTATGCTGCTTTTCCAGCAGTATTCATTCCAGAAGAATTCTGGGATGAACTTCAGAGCTGAGAATATAAACCTTTCACTTAATACTGGTCCTCAAACACAGGCATGCAAGGAGTGTAAGAATAAATAGTATGACACAAAACCTTTCCTTTACGTATTTAGAAGTGTGTGCATGCACCTGGGATCTGCCTGCTCTTAGTTTTTGCTGTTGTGAAGGGATATATTTGGGTAATCTTCGTGCTTGTTGGTACTTTCATGAACACTTCTGCTTTATTTCTGAGTGAAATCAGTCTGGCTCAGCATCATGAGTGAGTGTGACACATTATAACCTAGAATCTCTGGTAGATACTACCTACAGATATATTTAGTGGGCAGGGAAACTAAATGTGGAATCAGTGTTTTTCTACTGCCAAATCTGCTTTTAAACATTAAAAGAAGAACTCCCTTAAGCTGCTTTTCTCTTCCTCCTCTCATTTGTCTTGAAAGCTCACTTCCATTGTAAAAATGATGACCCTCGAGACCTGTTAAGTTTGGGATCTGGTCCAGTATGGGAAGCTATTTTATTATCTTTCTGTTTCATAGAGGTGGTCTTAAAAAGCTAATTTGATACATAGGGTTTTTCTGTGGGTGAAGCCATCATTTTGGTTAGGGGGAGCAACACCCTGATGGAGGTAACTTGATGTTTAGGTCAGGAACAAACCAATTTTCCTCTTATCCGAGCTCTGGCTGCTATAATCTAATAGGTGGAAGAGAGAACAGGAAAGGACTGTTTAGATAAGTGCTCTGAAAACAGCATATATTTTAAAATTCATTTTAATCAAGTGACCCTGGAGTGGGCATTTGTACTTATATATATTTATATATATTTAGGTTTTGTTTCAGGTTTTTTTGCCCCGAGGGAGGTTGTTTCTATGAGCACCTTGGTAGCGTGTCAAGGCTGAGCTAGCAGGCTAATACACAAAGCTGGCTTCATGCAGCTTTTATGGGGAAACAGCCTTGAGTGTGTCACCTCTGATGCACTTTGCTTTTGAGGCAGCTGTTTCATTTATTCTAAGGTTTGCTTGTTTTCTGGGACTGTGTTTCCATATTCATTTTACTATGAGAGGAGAAAGAAAGTGTTGAATAAGGGTACTGCTTGAGTCAATAGGTGGAAGAATATGCTGCTACCTTTGGTGGAGCCTCCTGCAGTGTTTACAGGGAAGGGTTGGTTGTTTCTTAACCTTTTTGTTTGGAAAGAATGTTGGGGAAAAGCTTTTACGGTTGCTTTGTGGAAAATATTTTCTGTGAGGATGCTTGAATAACTGTGTAGGGATGCCTGTCTGCAGCTTAGCTGCCATACAGAGGAGGACGTGGAAAATTGGAACAGTTGAGAACTTAAATAAAATGTTCAAATTACCTGCCCTTCCCAGTTGATAAAGGCAGGGACAGTTCAGTGTTGTGCTTCCTGCTGTTCCCACCTGCCTGCTGTATATCATCCTGGCTTGGGCACTGCATTTCACTGCACACACTGGGTGCAGGTTTTTATGCTGTCATCTTTTCATCTTCTCTGATATGAAGGGCAGTCCCAGAGGGTGGCTCAGCCTGCTCTGCTCTGTTTGCTGCTTGCATTTACCATTTTTTGCTTTGCTGAAGTAGGTTTTCAGCTTTGGTTCTTGCTTTGCCGGTATTTCTCTGGATTCAGGAGTGACAGGGAAGTGCTGACTGCAAAGTGCCTTCTTTTTGTAAAGACACAAAGAATGTGTCAGTCTAATAAGTGCACAGCACTTTAATGACATAATGGTCTCGAAATGTAGTAAGTAGGAGTCAAACTGTTCTGGCAGATATAAGGTTAAATTTAGCAAAAAATATGGAGAATCATTCTTTATCAGACATGTGAGCTTTTGAACCTGGCTTCCGTGTGCAATATCCAGCTCAAGGCTGAAAAGCGAGCGTGACTCACAGAACCACAGAATTGTTTAGGTTGGAAAAGATCTTTAAGATCAAGTCCAACTGTTAACCCGGCACTGCTAAGCCCATCATTAAACCATGTCCCCAAGTGTCACAGCCACATATCCTTTAAATACCTCCAGGGATGGTGTCTCTACCACTTCCCTTGGCAGCCTGTTCCAGGGCTTGACAGCCCTTTATGTGAAGAATATTTTCCTAATGTTCAGCCTAAAGCTCTCCTGGTGCAACTTGAGGCCATTTCCTCTTGCCCTACCACTTGTTACCTGTGAGGAGAGATCAACCCCCACCTCGCTACAGCCTTTCAGCCTATTGCTCTCTGTAGAGAGCGATAAGGTCCCCCTTGAGCCTCCTCTTTCCCCAGGTGAACAACCCCAGCTCCCTTAAGGTGCTCCTCCTCATCAGACTTGTGCTGCAGACCCTTCACCAGCTCAGTTGCCCTTCTCTGGAGATGCTCGAGCACCAAAATGTCTTTCTTGAAGTGAGAGGCCCAAAATTGAGTACAGGATTTGAGGTGTGGCCTCACCAACAGCTGATTCACCAGTAGGTGACTGTGTGCTCTGTGTCTGGAGGGTTCACCTGGTAGATTTGCAATGAAGGGGTTCCTCTGTGTCACTCCCCTTCCAAATCAGGTGCAAGTGCTCTAACATACGTGGGTGTTTAGTGGGTCAGCAGCTGTGTTGCAGAAGATGAAGCTCCTGGTGGGTGCTGTGGAGAGTGCAAGTGTAAATTGTTCCAGCTGTGGTGTATCACAGCCATGGAGGCTCTTCATCCAGTGAAACTACCTGGTTAACGCTGGTACTGAGAGAGTTGTCTGGTAGTTGGATAAAGGGATAATACTGTTGTTTGGCTTCTGGGGGGTACCAAGGAAACATTTTAGACTGACCATGGAAACAGTAATTCTGGCCAAGCATTGCTTTTCTCTGAAGTTTGATCCGCTGGGCAGTTCAGAATTGTAGTTACACCTCTAATGGTAATTTACTTCAATGCAAGGTGTGTAAAACATGCTGTTACTGACCTTGGGATAATTTCATAAGGATAAAGGGTCATAAGTGGGTGGGAGGCAGTATTTCACAGTTTTTTCAAGTAAGAATATGATTTCCAGGAAACTTAAAAGAAGCAGGCGTGCAGCTGTTGCTGTACTTTCCTCAGACCCAGTCATTTGGCTCCCATGAACTTCTTTGGAAATCAGATAACATGTCTGAGCTTTCTAAAAATATTGCTTTAAAAATCTTTGTGTAGGATATTATAATTTGTAGTGTTGCAATAGAAAAGTACTCTGTGAGTGGTTTTGTTTCAAGCTTTTTGACCTTTTAATGGTTTGTGGGGGATCTTTCCTTCCTTTTTTTCCCCCATTAAATCTGCAACTAAGCACTAAAGAGCCTAGCAATGACAGCATAAAGGCATCTGCCTGGGAAAGTTATGAGAAAAACACCTTTTTATTAGAATAATGTGAACAAAGAGTTGAAAGTTGCTAGATTTAGTTCAAATGCACTAACAGCCCTGTGTTATTCAGACTGATTTTCAAAGTGACATGTCCTTTCGGTCACATTGAGTACTTGAAAGGTAGGAGACTAGAATTTTCTTTTCTTTGGCATGGTGTTACACCTACAGTGGATCATCCCTGCAGGTCAGACATTTATAAATTGAAATGGTAAAACTGGAACAGAGTCAACTGAAAAGACAAAATGCACCTTTAAAAGCTATTTAGTTCAGTGAAGACCCCAGGCTGGAAAATCTGGCTCTGTGTTTGTCCCACGGCTGTTCTGACACACCTAACCATTACAAACAAACCCATCAGAGGAAGAAGAATGCTTTGCATGTGTTTATCTGTAGCTGGGAACTCAAGTTGTTGCTTTCTTCTGAATTCTTGCAGGTGAAAGTGATGGTAAGGATTTGTTCCTCTCAAGGAGCACACGAAACATCTGAATCCATGTCCTTCCTAAAGGTAGACCCACGAAAAAAGCAAATCACCTTTTATGATCCAGCAGCAAGTGGGCCTTCGAATGCAGGTCACAGAAGAGGTGTTGTTGCTGTCCCAAAGATGTTTGCCTTTGATGCAGTTTTCCCCCAGGATGCTTCACAGGTACTGCAGTCACTCGTATAAACCTCCTGAGTCTTCTCATGGCCACTGCATTTGATTGCCTGAAGAGTTCCTTCTCTTTCTGGGGAACTTTATTTAAATGATTTGCCTCAGTGCCTGGAAAAAAACATGGTAATTAATAGACAAGTATGTAAATTCTTATATTTTTCAGCTTGCTTGAGATGTAAAATTGAGGAGTAATAGCTGGGGAGATGGATTTGCTGACTAAATTACCTTCCTGCATTTTCTCTTGTTAGAGTAAGACACACAGCCAATTTGAAATTCAGTTTCCATCCATTTGATGGCCCTGAAATAAAGTCCTTCCCCACGGCTTTCAATGAGAAATGAACATGTGCCTAATGTTAAACTAAATGCTGTTGTTAGGAGCAAAGATAAAGCTAACCCCTTGGGATTCCTGTCCTGAAACAGTCAGGGAGCTTTAATATTCTCTTCACCATTTCCAGATTGTTTATACTGTGGTTTTGACTGATTATTTTATCTTGATGATTGTGCTGATGGTGGTGTAAGCCTTTCTTTTGGCCTGCAAAAGGGTATATTTGTACAGTAGTAGCCCTAGATCTGAAATCCCCTATACAGGCAGGACAGCTGGTCTTTGAGAGGATTGTGATGGGTGGGGTACTCAGTGAGGTTGTACTCATGTACACCTGAAGTTTCCCTCTGGGGTAAAATCTTTGGTTCAGAAAAAAAATTCTAGAACAACTTTAAAAAGAACAAATTCAACAGCGTATGAAGAACTACTGGAAAGAAAATTGGGGTGAAAAATACCACAAAGCATCCAGGTTGAAAATAAGCTATTAATGTTGAAAAAATACGACAAGATCTAGTTCATAATCCCAGATCCTCAGATCCTCTCCTAATGTTGTTAATTTTTTGGATCCCAGAGTATAGCTATGAAAATATCTATTAAGTCTAAGTTCTAGCCAAGCACTAAAAATGGAGAATAACCTCCCACGCACAGCAGTGCCCAGAGCAATGGTAACCACATCTGGAGGCTGTTTTTAAGATCCTGCATATGTTCTAACAGAGTCTTTGTGAAGAAGTACAAAACAGTGATTTCAACATTAGTCCAGAACTGCAAGTGAGTTTTTTCTCACTTGTGCTGCCAGCCCTGCTGCAAGGTGGCTGGTCACAGCCTGCCTCTCTGCTGTTTTTGGCACCAGTCCTTCAGGCTGTTGACCCCTGGTTTGGGCTGGCTTTTCAGTCCCTTGTGGTGGGCCAGTTGGGTGACCTGTTGTGGTGTTTCTGGGTGACGTTGGGCAGTGCAGCCACTTCTGTGCAGGCGTCATTGCTGGAGGCAAACTTGCTGCCATGCACCTGCAAACAGAGCCTTATCATTTCACTGTAGTTACATATTTACACCAGCCCTCTCCCCTGCCCCCAGTTATTGTACTTAATAGATCATCGTATTGTGTATTTGAAACCTTCACTGACGTGGATAAACTGGTTTTAACACGCTCAAATATTTTAGCAAATTGTCTTTATTGATGATGATGTTTCCCTTGGAAAAGGAAAATGTAATGCTATGAAATCTTATTCAGGGATCTTAATGCATTTTTTTCAGTATGGATGTCTTTTTAATTCCTGTGAGCACTCTTCAGTAGCTTAATTTCAGTGGAGTTGCTACTATTACTGAATAGCTTTGGCTAAGCTATTATACCAGCAGGAAGCCTGGTTGGATAGCATTCAGTCTGCTACATTAGTCATAGAATCAATATTCCAAGAGAATAGGTTTAATAGAATTGAAAACTATTTTAGGCTGTAGTAGCGTATTTTATTATTTTTTTTAAGATAGCATAGTTACTAAAATAATAGGACTGATGCCATAAAAATGGGGAGAATATTGCACCTCAAAAATATTGAGTCATTAATTTCATTACAGAAGAATAGTAAAAACCACAGCAGTGTATGTCTTTTACTTATTTGTCTCCAATCTTTCTTTCAGGCTGAGGTATGCTCTGGAACAGTAGCAGAAGTAATCCAGTCTGTTGTGAATGGTGCAGATGGTTGCATATTTTGCTTTGGTCATGTCAAGCTTGGTGAGCTCCCAAATTCGTTACAGTTAATTACTATGTCAGTCTGGTAATTACATGCTGTCAGCTCCTGGAACAATAAACCTGGAGTATATGAATAGATTAGAATTTCTTTTTAATTAGCTTTGCAAACTTATCATGGTTTATTTCTACACTGTGACTGTGAGTTTTAATTTGAAAAGGTAAAATGTGGCATCAGGTTAGCTTATTCAAGAGCAGGTTTATGTGGGTGCATTGTGATGAAAATCAAAAGATCAGAGATGTTTTTAACATTAATTTGCTGTGGGTCTGACTTACAAAAATTGCAAACCTAATTGAATAAATAGTAATAGATTAATAATTACATACTTTGAATTTTTGCATCTGTTCTTCATCTGGCATTACCTGCAATGTACAGTGGTGATATGAAGACACACTGTCTTGTACAAGAAAGGTAAATTATGCTCATGTTTGTCTTTTCATTCTAGGAAAATCTTTTACCATGATTGGGAAAGATAACTCCACACAAAGCCTTGGTATCATCCCCTGTGCAATTTCTTGGCTCTTCAAATTAATCAATGAACGTAAAGAAAAAACTGGAACTCGTTTCTCTATTAGAGTATCTGCTGTGGAGATCAGTGGCAAAGATGAAAACCTTAAGGATTTGTTAGCTGAAGTAGCCACTGGCAGCCTTCAGGATGGCCAGTCTCCCGGGGTTTATCTGAGAGAAGATCCAATATGTGGAACCCAGGTATAATGAATATCACAGCATAGATTTTTTTGAACCTGACTTTCTTCTACTTTTTATCTCCTGTTATCTGACAACAATTATGACAACTTTTAAGACAGTAAAAAAAATTTATTGCTTTTAATTTATAAACCCTTCTCCCATGGTGTGCATATTTGTTTCTTTTAGTGCCCTGGAGATTTAGCCAGTTCAGTAAAAAAAAATAATAAAAAATTGCCCCTGTGCTAATTAGTCATTTTCTTGTTTATATTCAAGCTTCAAAACCAAAGTGAGCTAAGGGCCCCGACAGCAGAAAAAGCTGCCTTTTTCCTTGATGCTGCAATTGCTGCCAGAAGCACCAGCAAACCTGAATGCGAGGAAGAGGATAGGAGGAATTCACATATGCTCTTTACTCTTCATATATACCAGTATCGCATGGAGAAGAGTGGCAAAGGAGGAAGTATGAATCTTCTTACCATATTGTTTATTTTCAAATTATGTTATCTTGGGTTAGTTTTAGTAATAATTTGCAAAGAACTTGAAAAAAATGAAGTGAACTCCCAAGCCAGTTGAGTCACCTTTAACTTTCGTAGTTGTGGCCAATATCTGGTTTCCTCACAATTAATATTTAATTTGGTCATTATCACATGCTGTATTCATTATTTTCCTCATTTGAATACATCTTGAATACCAAGTTTGGCTTGAGCCCATGAAAGAACGTGATGCACAACTGTTTTTCCCCTTTTTGTTTTAGTGTCTGGAGGACGCAGTCGTTTGCATCTCATTGATCTGGGGAGCTGTGAAAAAGTGCTGAGCAAGAGCCGAGATGGAGGAGGCTCTCTGTGTCTGTCTCTCTCTGCCCTGGGCAATGTAATTTTGGCCTTAATTAATGGTGCTAAGCATGTGCCATATAAGTAAGTGAATTCTTGTCTGCATTAGCTTGAATTTGTGGCTGGTGTTACCTGAGAAATGAATTGCATCAACAGCTTACTTTTTAGCTAAAATCAAGTTAAAAGAAATTCTGTCAGGGAGAGGTCTGTCCTCTTTTAAGGCCCCTTCTGTATTACAAATACATGTATCTATTCATCTACCTGTCCGTGTAGACATACACACAGGTTTCTAAATGTTACAAAGTTACATAAAACCCTTAGTTACATAACCAAAAAATATATTCATGTGGGTATATACTTAAGTTGTGTGAAATGTTTGGGACAGTTTGGTTGTTGAAAAAAGTGAAGGGAAAATGGCCAAGGTGTTTTCTTTCTATCTCTTCTTTGATTCCTGGATTTGGAATTTTGACTGATCTCAGCCAGCTAGACATTAGAGAAAAATTTAACCAAAATTTCATAGGATTTTCTCTTCTTTTTCCAAAATAAAACTTGTATTGAAATTTCAGAAAATACTTGAGAGTTTATCAAGTATGGTCATCAAAGGCTGTTATTCCTGTGTGTCTTTTTGAATGATACATCTTTTCAGTTAAAAAAAAAAGAAGACCACCATGTTGCACATTTGTTTAGCAGAAGGGGACACTTAGGTGTGTTCCTTTGTGGAGTGTACTTGATGACAATTTTGTGTCAAACACACCTGTGGGGAGCCCATCTTAAAGACAGTAGCCACACTGGTGATACCCTTACCAGAACTTGGCCTTCAGTCCTTAAATTTAATTGCTGCTTGTCTTCATGCATTATAACTTTGTGCTGTTGTTATCAATCATGTCATTTCACATATTTATCTAGTGATGCATCTCAAACAGGTGTTGTTAGTTTCTGTATTAGGCAGAAAGATATTTTCCTCGGGCTAGTTGCTAGGTTTGTGTATGGAATGGAAGATGGATGGGTTAGAGTGGGGAAGGGCAGATCCTCAGCTTTGTCGCCTACCATAGTTTAATGAGCAGACATGACAGTAGTTCCCTTATGGTCGACCAACCTAGGGGGGCAGTAGGAACCAGTCTCCAAGGAGCTCTGAGGAGAGATGTTTTGGAGACCAGTGGAGAACAAAAATGTCACCTCTCTTGCCAGCTTTACTGTCCACAGTGGAGGATTTGCATCACCAGGGCAGCCTTCTGCTTCTCCTTGCTATGTTAGAGCAGGCCACTGGTGGTAGAATGGAAAGCAGATTAGTTGGGGTGACACAGTATATTTCTGGTATCTAACATTGCTGTATTTGTTTAGAGATTTCTTACCGTTTCTGTTGACTTATTTTTTTTCTTATTATCAAAATCATTTGCATAGAGCTTGCAGAGTGCAACTATTCAGGTACTAAATCTGCTCAGCTGAAAATACAACAACTCATGAGCTGTTTTGGGCAATATGAGCTAAACCTCATAAAACAGTTATCAGTAAATTGTTTTACAATTTTTTAAGTGTCAAAGAAAACGACTTATCATACTGCAAATTCACAGGCAGGTAAATTAATATATTGGTATCTTTGTATGTATACATTTAGACACGTTTTAAGTGTGGTCAATAACAGCATATTTCTAATCTACATGTAGCATACGTGCATATATCCTGTGAAAGTGAAAGCATGATTTGTGGTGCAAAATTTTGTAGAACAAGATTGTGATTTCTTTAGGTCATTCTAGTGTTCTTATTTGTTGCATAGGGACAACAAGTTGACAATGTTGTTGAGGGAATCCCTTGGGAACATCAACTGCAGAACTACTATGATTGCACATATTTCTGACTCCCCAGCTAATTATGCAGAAACTCTCACCACTGTTCAGCTTGCATCGCGAATCCACAGAATGAGAAAGAAGAAGTCCAAGGTTGGTTCACAAACAAGCAGAAATTAATTCATTTGAAAATGAGTTTTCCTAACCTCTCGGTAGGGGAACATGGGATTTCTCGATGGTAAGAAGTAATACAAAATGCATAAAAGCTCAGGAGATGAACTGACAAATGACTTGGCACTGAGCCATCATCCTCCCCCTAATCCTTAATCCTGAATTTCCCTTCTTTTTGTTTCAAACACGTATTCTTTCTTTGCCTACATATGGAACTATCTCAAAAGCTTCTATTTGTATTAATTGAAAATCAATAAGGAGGGAACAGAAAATTGTTGGGCAGAAAGGCAGTGCATAATATTTAATGGAAATTATCTGAAAAGGTGTGATTGTTATATTACTACTAATACAGTAAAATCTATGTAGCATGACCTTGTTGTTTTAATTCACCCTCCACTCTAATTTTATTTTCCCACTAGATATAGTGGTGATAGTATAAACGAAGCATGGAATATATAGCAAACTTGACCTTTTAATTAATTACATGTACATATATATACACTTATTGGTCAATTAATATTAATAACTTTTCCTGTATTGATCGTTTGCAGTATGCATCCAGCTCCTCTGGAGGAGAGAGTTCATGTGAAGAAGGACATGTCCGGAGACCGCCCCATTTGCGACCATTCCACCCACGAACTGTTGCCCTTGACCCTGACCTTCCTGTCCTGAATATATCCAGTGATCCTGATTATTCCTCCAGCAGTGAACAGTCTTGTGATACTGTCATATATGTTGGTCCCAATGGGGCAGCTTTGTCCGACAGAGAATTGACAGATAATGAAGGTCCTCCAGAGTTTGTTCCCATAATCCCGTCCCTAAATAAGAAAAGAAATAAAGACAATTCTGCTATTGGTAGGAGTTCTGACAAGGACCATTTTAAATGCAACACTTTTGCTGAACTGCAAGAAAGGTTAGAGTGCATTGATGGAAGTGAGGAGCCCATGAAATTTGCTTGTGGAGAAATCTCTGGGTCCAGTTGTAGTCCTGTTCCTGGAGGTACAGAAAGCGCACAGTCTAAGCTGATAAAGGAAAAGATATCCTCTCCTTCTGGAGGATTTAAGAAACCAATTCCACAAGAAGCTGCATCTCCCAGAAAAGGACATAATCTTCCTTTCCAGGCTGTTGTACCAAGGGGTGGCAATGGCAACTGTCAAGAAAATAGCACACCTCACTTGAAAGCAGAGGTTTCCAAGCTGCAGAGCAGAGCTGACAACAAAATAATAGACTCGATACTGGAGGGAGAGAGAGAGACAATCACTGAATCCCTGCAGTCCCCAAGGTGTAGCCCTTCAAGGAATCCAGAGCAGAATAGGGCCCCAGCTGAATGTGTAATTAAGGAAAAGCCCTCGTACATGAAGAGACCCTTGCCAAGCCCAGCACCTCCCCCTCCTCAGCAGAGAGAGCACTCACTGGGCTCCAAAGCTGAGAATCTGGAGCTGGACAATAGCAATGCAGTTCGGACTCCTCCTGTGGGAATGAGCAAACAGATGGGAAACAACCCTGAGCAAAACCCTGTAGGAAGCACATTCCTGGTTGGTAGCAACACCCAGAATCAGTCAGGTGCGATAGAGGTACACAGCTTCAGGTCAGCGTTCAGAGGGAAGTGTTTTGATCGGGATATACTGACCACCACAGTGACTTTGCAGCAGCCTGTTGAGCTGAATGGAGAGGACGAGCTTGTTTTCACAGTGGTGGAAGAGCTGTCTATTAGTGGAATTATGGATAATGGAAGACCTTCCAGTATCATTAGCTTTAACAGTGACTGCTCCCTTCAAGCCCTTGCATCGGGTTCGAGGCCGGTCAGTATTATCAGCAGCATAAATGATGAGTTTGATGCTTATACCTCACAGGAGACTTCTACTGGTGTAAATATTGATATTGTTGTGCCCTTTCCTAAGGATCCCTTTACCAGCAGCAGACGTTCCTCCATCAGTTCATGGCTTAGTGAAGTCAGCATCTGTACAGTTGAAAGTGATGGAGCTCAGTCTAGTGACAGTTTTGTGGCACAGTCATCTTACAGCTGTAATAAGTCCGAGGAACCCTTCAACTTGGATTCATCCCATTTATGTGTCCCCCTGAAAAGCGCTCTGAATGACAGTGGATTTTGCTTCTCTGAACTGGAGAGTGAGAGCTTGAGTTCCAGCAAGCTGTCCTCAGGCATCAGCAAAAGCCCTCAAACCTCTGAAACTACCAAAGCATCTCAGATAAAAAGTGCTTTTTGTGTCACTGATCAGCCCGTAAAAATTAAGTTTAATAATTCTCGTGATACACCCGTCATAGAAACCATACATTCTAGTCTTCCTAGGAAAACAAAAACTACCTCTTCTCCAATCCACAATAATACTGTCCTCAGCTATAAAGAGCTGCAGAATCCACATGGCATATTTGAAGACCCTTGGCTGTTACGCACCGACTATCAGTTGGAAGCAAAACCTGCGGACTCGCTGCTGTCTCCAAAATCTCACACGTTCGGTACTGAGAAGCAGCCAGAAAAAGCTGCCCAGTATT
This sequence comes from Empidonax traillii, assembly GCF_003031625.1. Lineage (NCBI taxonomy): Eukaryota > Metazoa > Chordata > Aves > Passeriformes > Tyrannidae > Empidonax > Empidonax traillii. The sequence continues at coordinate 119,778 of NW_020955406.1, read as the reverse complement.
TTGGCACAGCATCCAGGCCAACAAAGTCGCAGACTATGCTTGCCTGTTCGCAGAGGGTTGTGGATGGTTGCGAAATGGCCTGCAAATCCTCCAGCGGAGCTGCAAAGAAGTCAGAAGTTGTGATGAAGATACCACAGCTGAAGAGAGGAGCCACCACACTTGGAGTGATGCCGGTGTCGCATGCTAACAGTACTTTGCCAGAGTCTGTGACCCGAGGGAATTCGGATGCTCCCTTAGCCACAGGCAGCTTGAAATCGTCACTGGGAAAGAAGAACGCACCACAGAAATCAACCATGTTGCCCAGACCAGGTGGGCCAACACCTCCAACGCCTCCTGTACGCAAGTCAAGCCTGGAGCAGAAACCTGTTGGTCTGGGTAATGGTGGGGGGAAAGCCTCTGGCCTGGACTTTGCCAGAGCTCCCACTCCGAAGGCTGAAGATGAGGCAGATTTACGATTCAAAGCTGGGTCTTACTTTAGCGAAAGTGCCAGCAGCAAAATGAACCTGAAGGGTGACCACTCTTTGCCCAAGATGACATCCAGCTTAAAGGTGAAGACATCAAAGAGTGAAACTGTCCACCGATACGGGAGCCACATGTCTCTGGAGAGGTGTGACAGCCTGACATCGGTTGGATCCAAAGCAAGTGTGGTGAGGGAGAGCGGGAGCACCGGCAACAGCCGGGCAGGGCGCTCTGTCCCCAGGCTGGGGGTCCCCCCTGCTGCTTCCAGTGTGGGTTTACCACTGCCCTTCACTGCCCCAGCGCCGGGTAAAAACAGCCAGACAAAACCTGTAGCTAACCAGAAGGTGCAAGCCAATGGGAATAAAAACCGGGGCCTCTCTGCTAGTGGGTCAAAATCTCTCAGCTCCTCTGTGAAGTCCCTGGCACAGCCTGCAGGGAAGAGCTCTGGCATGGCCCCTGGTGGGAAGGCGGCCCCCCGTTCTGTGCAGCCTGTCAGCAGCAAACCTGGCCGAGGGACCATCATGGGGACCAAGCAGGCCATGAGGGCAGCAAACAGCCGCGTGAACGAGCTGGTGTCAGGTGGCTCTGCCAAGGCAGGCCACTTCCGAGGCTCCACCGACTCCGACAGTGGCAATGACAGTGGCATTAACCTCAGCGATGAGAAGTCACAAATCCCAGTGCTGCCGTCCCCGTACAGCAAGATCACAGCACCACGGCGGCCGCAGCGCTACAGCAGTGGGCACGGCAGTGACAACAGCAGTGTCCTGAGTGGGGAGCTGCCCCCAGCCATGGGGAGGACAGCTCTGTTCTACCACAGTGGGGGCAGCAGCGGCTACGAGAGCATGATTCGGGACAGCGAGGCCACTGGCAGCGCCTCCTCAGCACACGACTCCATGAGCGAGAGCGGGATGTCGTCTCCGGGTCGGATGAGGAGCCTTAAATCCCCCAAGAAACGATCAACAGGTAAGAAATAAAGGGGCAGGTGTCCAGGCGTGTCTGCTGGTGCTCTGCTGCATCACTGGGGATGGAGGTGTTTCGTGGGATCTCTGACAGAGGAGGTTTGGAGGGATCTCAGAGCAGGGAGGTGGACTGACTGCATGTGCCTGTGTGTGCATGTGTATTGCTGTGACAGCAGCTCCCTGTCATTTATTTCACTTCAAAGCTGCAGGTGTGATACAGGTGCTGTGGTGGAGAGGGAAGGAGAGGTGCAGGGTGCCCCTGGGGCAGATGAGGGACATTCCTTCCTCCCTCAGCAGGGTCAGCAGTGAGCTCAGCACCAGGGTGGCCCAAAACAGGAGGGCTTTATGGGTGTGCCGGTAAAAGTGAGGGTGCTGGGTGAGTGCTGATGAGGTTTTGTGAGGAGCAAGTAAGTGATCCTGGAAGAATGGTAAGAGAAGGAGGAGCTCTGCTGCTAAGCATCTGTGAGGGAATGTCAGTGAGAGGGCTGGGACTATAGTTTGGAAACAAAGGAAAGGCCTGGAGGCGAGAAGAGTGGTTGTGAATTAATGAGGATTGCTGAATGTGCATTAGATTACCCAAAGATAAGGCTTAGGGGCAGAGCAGTAGGGTGTGTGCTTAAGATGCAGTGACTCCTAGGTTAATGCTACCAGCTAATTGTGAAATTGTACTGCACGATAATACTATTTATATAAAGAAATTTTAGTGTGTATGTGTGGACAGTATAAGCTGTAGGAAACTGAGCAGTAGGAAACTACTGACATTTTAGTAGCTTAGAAGAGGCTACTCTGGCTCACTTTCTGTGTCTGACTACAGCTTGCAAAGGTGGGCGTTTGAGAGCCAGGTCCCCTTTCCTTCTCTCTGATGCCTCTCCTTACTGCTTTTGCAGGTAGTGCTCATGTAAGTGCTGTTGTAGTTGAATGTATTTGCAGCCATCTTCAAAATCAGGCTCATATAATTGCTGTTACAGTGTTCATTTTTACTGATCTGGGTTGAGGACCTAAGGTATTGTAAAGAGTCTGTGGCAGTCAGTGCCACACAGCTGATGACCAACAGCCTCTTTCAGCAACCTGAGCATACTGACTATTGGAAATATAGTAGAACTAATATCAGCAATGCACTGAATCTGAACTTTGCGTTGCAAAGTGGTAATTACTGCAATCCCTGTAGGTACCCATGATGCTCAGTTCTGGCAGTAAAACCAAATGAGTGAAGCTGATGTAGATCTCATGGTGCTTTCTGGTAAAGGCTACTGAGTTGTTTCATCAGGTGATAAATCATTGTGGAAACCTAGTGCAACATTTGCCACAGTTCTCTTTCCACAGCATATCAACCTCTTAAACCTTTCCTACAAATCAATATTAACAGCTGTATGAGTTGCATACATTGAGAAGGCATTACCCACTGATGGATTTGTATTTGTTTTTGCCCCAGGAAATGCTTATAAGATCTTTAAAAATGACAAACTATTTCTTTTTCTAACTGTAATCGCTCTATATCAGTAAATTATGTATTACTTTTTTTGGAGTGCTGTAGACTTCAAGAAAATAGTGAGTTTTATACATGAAATGAGGTTTGCTAGGAAGTGCATCAAATATTTCTTATGAGAAATGTTTGGTTCAGACCCTTTATTATCCTAAAATAATTATAATCTTTGCACACTATTAGAGATTCTTGGAGTAGCTTCTGTTGCTCCAAACTGTGTTGGAGTCCTGCAGTCTCTGGATTTAAAAACAGATCCTACTCCCATATATGTCACTGAAAATCTTGTTCCCTTATCCTTTGCCATCATCCTTGGAGAAATGACATTGACCCTGGCTTGTACAGGGGAAGGATATGAAGTTTTCTGGCTTACTGCATGTGTTTGGTTGTATCTGTTTGGTGTCCTCTTCAGAGGGATCCTGCTGTCACCAAAGTGGTTCCAGGATCAGAGTTAAAGTGTGTAGTTTCATCTAACAGGATGATAGTGGTGTTTCAGGCTAAATGGATAGGGGTGTGAGAATGGTGAAGAGGTGTTGTAGAATTAGAATCAAGTCTTCCCCTTTTGAAAACGTTCCTGTTTTGTTCTTGTTACTTAGAAATTAGCAAGGATGAAATTAAGAATGAGGGATGTTTTTTTTTTTAAGCGTGTAAAGTAGGTAGCTCTTCAGATATCAGTGGTCATGTGTTGCTTTGGGATTTTGTCTTCTTTTCATGTTGAAGTTCATGACAGGGCTTATCTGGCAGCCTTTTAACTTTACAATTACTCTCCTGCAGATGTCTCAGTCCAGAAGTTATTTTGGCAGCACTGTACTCTGAGCAGCGCTGTCTCTTCTGTTGATGTGCTCCCTTTTGCAAGAGCAGAAGAAATAAGACACCTTACCCCTGAGTTAATTTTTTAATTAAGCGGAGGAGCTTATTGTCACCAGTCACCCAAAAACTGCTTATACTTAGTGCTACTGTGTTGTTTCAGAATGTTTCTGATGGCCTTCAGCCCTCCCTTAACCAGGGATTGGTCTGCAACCTTGTTAATGTGGCCTGACCAGCTCTGTGCATGTTCTCATTCTTGGCACATGTACTGTAAAAGTCAACCTTTTACAGAATGAAAAGAGATTTGCTAATCACCAAAAAATGCTGGACACCAAAGTGCTAACTCTTTCAATCAAAAGTATCAGCATTTTTGAAGGACATAACTCAGTCTCTGCTTCATGACACTTGAGCCCTAGCAGACACATCAGTGGTGGCAGTTTGATGTTTCTTGGTAAATCTGGGAGCACCTCTGTTGAGGACCAGAAGGGGTGAGTGCTGCTGGAAAGGGGTAATGCATCTCAATGTTGGAGGTGGCTGAAGTTGCAGATTGGTTGGTTGATGCCTTCTGAATGCCTCTCAATCCCACGAAGTCACTGAAAACTGATGGTATTTAGCACTCTAAAATACCGGTAGTGGTTCTGGAGGGAACTGTTTGGTCTTTGTGAAGAGGTAGTACAATGAGAGGGGTCTTAGCCTTGCTTGGCTTTAACTGGAGGAGCAGGAGATTTCCAGATACATCTGCCAATATCAGTATTGGATTACTCACTCTCTCATTGCCTTTGCAAGGGAACGAATACCATTGTAGTTCACCAAAGAAAAATCAATCCAGGCAAAATATTTTTGTGAGGGGAGAATAAAGAACTGGTGTTCAGACATCTGCTTTGGGAGAGGAACTGCTGTTACTCCCATCTGTGAACCAAGTGAGACATACTTTGTCAAGGCAGTAACTCAATTAGCAGCCTGAGGGTATTTTACTAAAAGGAAAAGATCAAGAAAAGTGTTTCTTCCTGAGTATCCCGAGAACCTCAATCTTTCTTTAATTGACTGCAGTACATTCTGCAGTGTGTTAAATCTCTTAGAGTCTGAGGAATGCTTGCTTTTCTGTATTTTAGGTCTCCAGCGTCGTAGACTGATTCCTGCTCCGTTGCCAGATGCTGCCTCCCTAGGAAGAAAACCCAGTGTCACTGGCCAATGGGTTGATCTGCCACCTTTGCCAGGCACTTTAAAAGAGCCATTTGAAATTAAAGTTTATGAAATTGATGATGTGGAACGATTACAGCGGCACAGACAAGAGGAAACTGAGGTCAGCACTTATTTTACATATTTTACAACAACTGTAGACAACTTAAATTACAATATACAGACAGAGTCCTTGCTTGAATGCCGGAATGGTGTTCAGGAAATTGATTGCAATTAAAGTACTATAATTATTAATTTTACAATTCATATGTTGGGGTACTCTTAACACAGAAAATGAAAATTATTACTGTCTAAAATTAATTGTGTCTAACATGACTGATGGTGTAAATGGAAGTTACCAATGAATACATTATGAGAAGACTTCATAATCTTAGCCTGACTGATGGAACCTTACAGACTCCCTCAATGATAGGGTCATTAACTCTTTATGTAGATGACAGAATTCTATTAGATCAGGGATACACTGAGTTTAATTTACTTGTAATTGGAAAACACTTCAGGTAATTCTGTTTTGTAGTCAAGAATTCTATGTTCTACTGATGCCTTTTTCCCATTTCTTTCATAATAGCCTTTCCAGGATGTTGAGAAGGTAGGAATGCTTTTAAGAAAATAAGAATTCATCTGTTTTAGTATTAACTGTAACTCTAACATTATCATTAGGCTGTGTTTACAATTTTCACTGCTGGAAAAAATATTTATCTACAACCAATAGTAATTTCAGAATGTATTAAAAGATGTTTGCCAATTCAGAGAAGTGAACAAATGCTCAAGTGATGTAGCCTGCTGATCTTCTACATTAGAATCCATTAGTGTAAACTTCAAATAAAAAAAACCCCTCAAAAAGATAAAACTCGCACCAACCCCACAACCAAACAAAACAACCCACATGGTAACTCCTACAAGTAATGAGCTTGTTGTCAGACTGTTGAAAGTCAGCAGAAAAAATTATGGAATGGTCTTTTCTGTGTCTTAAAAGGGTCTGATGTATTTCCATACCAAGCTGAAGATATTAGAAAGGCGCCAGCAGCGAATCAGAGAAATAAAGGCAAAGCATGAATTTTTGAAGGAAGAGTTGGAAGAGACAAAGTGCAGGTTGATGATGGATCCAAATAAGTGGAAAGAAGACTGTAAGTATTTTGCAAAAGTGGGTATGATCAGGATCTAACAGATTTTCAGCATGTCAGTAGTCCGACTGAAAAACCTGAGCACCTGCTAAGATATTTTGCTGGATCAAACCCTAAAATAATCTGTGACTCAATCTGTGTTTCTTTAATACGGGGTTTGAAAAAAACCCATCCTCCAAACCAACCAGAAGAGAGCATCAAAGTGGTGCAGAGACACATTGTGATGCTTTTTAATAGTAAATATTTATAAAATCTTTTATCCTTCTTTCTGAAGAAGGAAAAAGTTGTTCCCATGGCCACATTATAGCTGGGAAAATAAGACATGAGATTTGTTCACAGACTGAGTGATGTGCTTAACTGAAGTCTCAAGGTAGAGTTCTGCATCTGCTGAACAATGTGGGGGGAAAAAAAAATCCGAGTTCAAGAAAAATTAAATTTTACTTTGCATTATTGTCTCCCTTGTCATAGAGTAATGTTTTACGATGAGCTGTTTCTCTTACTCAGTAATTTTTTTGTCTGGCAGTTGAAGTGGATCCTGATCTTGACAAGGAGTCACAGGAGTACCTGGAGGCACTGGAACAAGTGACAGAAGAACTGGAGCAGTGTGTTAATCTGTGCAAGTCACATATCATGATAGTGACGTGTTTTGATATTGGAATAACAGATGTGCAAGATGGAGTGAGGGAAGTGGAGGTTTGAAGAGAGGTTTTTCAAGGGACTGAAGGAAGTGAAGCTGGGTCGTCCGACATGAAGAAGTAAAGAGATAAAGTAGCTGGGAAGTGAAGGAGGAAACGTGAAGACTAAAAAGCAACAATGAATGTTGTAAGAGAAAGAAACAGCTGAGGGATGGGAATGTTCATAAATCATTTGGTGCCTCAACGTGACCTGAGCTGTACAAAGATAAAAGTAGGATCAAGTATTGCTTCTACCAGATGGAAGTGAAAAAATTTAGTACAAACCGTGATGTTAATTAACAAACAAACACCATACAATGGAAGTGCCTTTAAAGTTCATTTGATTTTCATTTTTGTATTTGGTGCTACAATTAAAGCCAGCAAACCTAAGCAGACCACAAAATGTATTCCTACAAAATATTTTATACTGTATAGTGTATTTATGACTATATGTAAAAAACAAACAACATTGTAGCAAAAGCAATAAGTAAATTATGTTTTCATACCTGAACTTGCCTTCTTGTTTCATAGAAAAGCTGTTTTATGTAGCAGAATTAAAATTGTATTATAATTGTTTTCTTGGTTAGGGTTCAAGATATTTTTATGAACATTTATCTATTGAAAAGGAGTATTATGGCATTTTGAGATGATTGTTTTACCTTCAGGTTTTGTATTATTACTTTTTCAGATCAAAAGAAATGTTTGTTTTCCATTTTATATATACATATATAGATATATATTAACTGCTTACCTACTTCCTTGGTTACTAACCTCACTTTTCACAGACCTGGTCTTTTTTGGAGTTGTAAACGTAATGTGAGGAAGGCTACAAAGGGCACTGTGGTTTGTTTTGGTTTTCTTTTTTCCTCTCTGACTGCAGGAATTGAGAATTATGTTTATTACCAAAACCATAAAACAAACAAAAAAAAAGGAGCAAAAAGTTTTTGTAAATGTTAAGTTAGGTCCATATTTTTATATAGTTTTGACTATAAATATAGCATTTGCATTTTGAACTTTTAAGACAAATAGTATATCTTTTTACAGTTTTTCTAAGGAAGGCAAACCCTCAGGATCAAGTTTATACATGCTGCATGAGATTTGTGCTTTTTTGAAGGAGGCCACTTAAGTGTGGAAACTATTGATAAATTGTTGCCAAACAAATACTTTTGAAAAGGTTTAATAGTGTATGTAATACCACATTTCATAACGAATCATATTTTCTAATCATCTTCCTTTTTATCGTTTTTTCAAATCCTTTGTATAAATATGTATTATAACAGCTTGCTTCAGTTTTTATCTGTGAATAAAAGATACATCTATTGTTATGAGTCCTTTTTGCTGTGTGTGATTTTCATGTTCATAAGGGAGAGGATGGCCTGTGGTACACTGTATTAAATGTCATATTACATTGTCTCTTTGCCCAAGAGATATATAAGTGGGAACAGACTTCTGACATTAGTCATCATAAACCAATCAGGAAAGAGACACAGAACACCAAAGGGTAAAATAAATAGTGATGATAATACTTAGATTCTCTTAGCACTTTATACTTTACAGAACAAAGACCTGCAACTCATGTGCTTGTTTTCCCTGATCAGAAAAAGCAATTAAAAATGGGTCTAAAACCATAGGAAAACTAGGAACTGGAATGAACCCCTGGGCCCCAGAGGTCCATCATGGCAAAACAGCTACATTGATTTTTCTCTGACGCTGCTGTGTTAGACAGTAGCTGTGCCTGATCCTCAACTCACTGATGCTGTCTGGAGTCACTCCAGGCAGGGTTAATGTAAAGCTAATGCTTCTAATGACATCACCTCCAGTGATTTTTTTTGCAGCCATTTGGCCGAATGCCCCATAATGTGTGAAATTTCCCCCTCCCTCTTTTTCTCCCCTTATGTAGCCCTAACAGCATGGCATCGATGCACTGAGTTTTCTTACTGTCACAAGAGGCTTGGGAGGGAGTTAAATTCCCTCTCCTCATTCTGCAGCTGGAGAAGTGAGAGAGGCAGAGCAAGAGTTTGATGCTTAAATATCTTTGTGACTTTGTATGGGTTACAAAGGGTATCCAGAGATTTATCCTGGAAAAGGGTGCACCATGTTTGCTTACTAACATTTGGCACTGTGTCAGGTTGTACGCAAAGGAATACGGCATCTGGAATTTCTGGAGGATCCCCCTGCTGATACCCTTTAATACCAGATATATTTATTAATGTGTAAATCCCAGCTATATTTACTTTGTGCGCAGAAAGCCACAGTTCTTCCAAAGATAGAATGAAACCCATGTAGCGATTCAGTTGTGGATTTTTTTCAGAGCAAGGATCAGATAAATAAATGCAATCAAAATAAAAAAAGGAGCAGCATGGTGAGGAGCAAGTATTTATTAGCAAAAGGGAAAACCTCCACAAACATAAGGGCAAAAGGAGAATGTATTCATGAGGAACTCTGCACTTGGTGTTACGTTCTGCACTGGTGCTGTTACACCGTTTTCTGGAGATGCACGTTTTAATGGTGCTGCAGCAGGATGAGTTGACCTGTGGTGCCCCTGAGCCCTGGGCACAGCAGCACTGGGCACACAGTCTTTTTCAAGCTAACCTGTAATGCCCTTCTGAATGGACACAAGAGGTTTTGTTTCTTTTATTGATTTACCAGGTATTTTATCCTCTCCTAGGAGGTCTTCATTGTTTCTCCTCCACTCTGGCAATATTATCATCCTCTGAAATATAAATCAAGCTACTAATCATCCATCCCAATTTTCATAAACCTGATGATTTGTTTTAGTGTTCCCCTATATAGTGTTTTCTGATAAGACTTGCATCCTTTGATACTTTCTCCTTAATTTCTGTCTATGGTTATGTTTGCCACAAAGAAGCAAATGAGACACTTCAGGGCTGCTTCGTTCCAAGTCAACGAGGCTATAGCTTGCATATTAAATGCATTTAGCCTCTGGCTTGGGGACAAAATACAAGCCTGAGATGCAAAATAAGGTGAGGCACTGATAGATGAAATACAGAGTTTTCCCTATGCAAATGCTGTTCTTTTTGGTAGTTGTGGATAGTAAATTATCTTTCCTACCTTAAGGCTTCAGGAAATATTCCTTTCTTTTAGGTTATTTTTGCAGTTTTGTCTGGTTAGAACTTATTCAAATATATACTTAGCTTATTATTCAAGTCTATTTTGCAAAAGGCTTAATTATATCAGGTTATAACGATAATTGCAAAATTAGGCTTGATGCTTTATATCATTCCTTGTCTATTGAAATTTAATGATTTAAAATAGCCATTAAATTGTATGCTGAAAGACCTGATCATGTTGAGCTTGTTATGGTATGATATAAAACTTTAGAAACCCACTGGCTTTGGAGATTTGCCTGAATAACTTTTGGCAGGGATAGTTCACACTAGAATTCTTTCTCCCTTGCTTGCAGTTCTTCCCATGAAATCCCTCACCTTCTCCTTGCTGGTGCAACCCTAAGTCCCTTTTTGTCCCAGTTTACCAAGCAGCTCACTTATTTCCCAAAAAGAGGAAAGACATGTATTGACAGCTACAGGGTTTTTTTAACCAATGCAATGGTGACTCAAAGCTTAAAGATAGATTTCAGGGACACAAATTCCCTTTTCCTCAAACCCCAACTCTTACCAGGTTTCACAAACCAGGAGGCCAGAGGTGAGCTTGCTTGCATGTGAGGAAAACAGAAGTCCCCACATGGTCAAGCATGTTTCAGGAGGAGATAAGTATAGACTGGAACAGAAATCAAGTGAAAAAGGAGGACTCTTATGTGGTGACCATCTCGAGAAAGTGAGGAGAAACTTCTGGACACAACCTCCATGCTTACTTTTGCCTTTTCCCAGCCAATGGTCATGGTTCAATACATAAAACTACTCCTGGGGATTTTGACTCCCTTGTCAGGATTTGCAAGTTGGGTGGATGTGTTGGAGGAGTCAGTAGCCAGTTCTGTAAGCTCTGCTAACCGCATGCTAAGCCACGTACATCGGTAGGGACATTGCTACACTGCCAAAACTATTTGGAATTGCAGTTACTACAAACATAGATTCCCTATAGAGAAATCAAATGCTCTTTAGACAAAAATTTATTTAATATATGTGTCAACCCTTTTTCCATACAGTACTTCTGATCTAACCAGTTCCAGCTAAGGCAGTTCTAGGACACTGTAACTGTAGTATTGAAGCATCAGTACTACAAGAGAGAATGCAATAGAAATATGAGATTATTTGTTCTTTTCTCAGCATACAGAAAGCGTTTCATTTATTTCTATTTCAAGGTACCCATGTATTCTGTTTCTAGTTATAAACACGTTTTCCAATCACTTGCATTTTATTTTTAAAGTTATGTGTGGAACATAACTCCAGATGCAGCTGTTCTATAGTGTGGCTATAGGCAGGGTTTAAGGCAAAAATGTTAGCTATAAGATGACCTCTGTATCAGATGTCCAAGCTGGTAAAAGTGGACACAAATAAAAAATGTTGCCATATTTGGGCCCCAATTCACTAGAGCACTTAGGCACCTGTTAAAGCAAGCAAGTAAATCTGTTTTGTATCCAGCAAAACACTCCAATTTTGGCTTATATCCCATTGACTTGGATTTTTTTTGCTCCAGGGCTTCAGATGGTGTAAATTGCTTTAGCAGTGGTTCAGCAGAGCTACGTTGACATTCACTAGATGAAAATTCTGCTAAAAATATTTTACTTATCAGTGGTATTTAGGAGAAAGGAAAGAATAGTTCTGTTGATGTGCAATGATTTCACAAGGGCAAATTAGAAAGCAGAAACTGCCTCCCAGGCTGCTCCTGTATGTAGCATCCCATGGCTTCGTGCAGAATTTGACTTGCAGAAATATGCTTGTGAAATACATAGAATGAGACATGAGCCCTGACAGCGTAGGTGTTTGGGGAGATTTATTATCAGACCTGAGGGGAGCTGCCTGGTGAGGGGGTGTGTTTGGCATGTCATTAACCTTACAGCAGCTTACAGAGGAGCTTCACTCATTATTTCCCTTCCCAAAAGCCTCCCCACAAGAGAGGGTGGGTGGGACAGCTGAAGAAGGGTGGCAGGAGAGGGATGTTTCAGAGCAACCCATGCAGGGACTCTAGGTGATGCACACTTCCTCTGTGACCTGTTTTCACCTTTTTTGTACATCTTTTGCTTCTGACTGTTGCTTTCAGCTTGAGATAGGTCATTCCTGGGTGTGGCTATATATTCCTGCGACCCCCATGTGTGAGAGAAGGGCAGGTGTCCCTTGACTACGTCTCAGTGGGGGATGGACAGTAAAGAGATGCCCTTACAGCAAATGCAAATAGCATTTCTGCCATCTCTCTGCTGCATCAACACTCAGTAGCAAAATTCACTTGCTGCATTTCTGTATGGATATATTCTATTGAGAATAGGACCTTTCAAATCTTGGTGGTAAGAAGGTCTCTCTGAGACAGTTTCTGTTTGTTTGATTTGTCTTCCAAGTGGACAGCCCAGGCCCTGGAATGAGCAAGTACAACTTTATTCTGCTAAGGTTTTGCTTCATCTATTTCTTTAGTGTAAACATTTCCGTAGAAGCTTCCTATGAGGTGGGGTAAAGGATGGTAGTAGTGCACACTCTGCTGCTGTGCTCCCTGGGATGGCTGAAAGAGTTTGTTTCAACTTTTGAAAGACTTGGTTTTGGAGCTGTACTGTTGACTTCAACAGGAGAAGAGAGGTCACTATTTAATTCCTGGCACTGCTGGTATTAAAGCAATATTAGGTGACCAGAAGGAGCAAAGCCTTCAGTTCCAAAGTAGGGGAAAAAGCAGGTTCATGCCTTCTTGTTATCTTGCTCTTCTACCCGAGGTCAGAGGATTGCCTTAGATTCTGCCCTTCAGAGTGTCAGGGACCTAATCAGGCTGTGGAGCTCCTGCCACAGCTCACGTGACTGCGTTTAAAGCACATTTTAATTGATCTGACCTTGTATAGGAAATACCTTTGGAGTCCTCATATGCTGCTCTCTGGGAGGCAGACACAGTGCTTCAGGGCGCAGGCGGTAGAGAAACAAGCAAACGTTTTAGAGTTTGGCCTTTGACTGGAAAAACTGACTTTTAAATATTGGCTCACCAGGACCTTTGTCTACTCCTGTAACCCGACCCTCCATTTGTCAGCACCTGGCACAGATTCACTTACAAATGCTGCTTGTTTTGAAGGATGCCACTCATTTTGTTGTACATTACCATTTAAATGAGTTACATTTGTACCTAAAGGCTTCAGTCTCATGGGGCTAAGTGCTGTATAAACACAATTTTTTAGCCTAAATAGACGGGGTATGAGGAGAAAGGACAAAGTGCACTACTATGTTTCCCTTCAAATCGAGCACGTAACGATTCTTAAAAATATATCTCTCACAATGTCCTTCTCTGAGTACAGAGCAAAACCTGCAGCTGAAAACCTTTAGCTGAAACCCTGCAGACCCAATGGGATGCCATTTTCAAACTGCTCAGTTTTCAAAGTGAAGGTGATGTTACTTACGCAACAGGAAATGAGGGAAAGCTTTGCTTCAGCTTTTGGGGAGAGAAACAGAAGGAGGAAAACATAATAATATACACAAATACATCCACAATGGAAGTACATGCCAATACATGGACTGTGCACTTTGCAAAAGCCATGCATTCTGGGCAAGCACAAAGGAGTGGAGAAGACTGGGGGCAGCCATGTGCTGTTCCCCTCTTTGTATCCTTGGTCACATTTATGCTCAGCCTCATACCAACCAAATCATTTGCAAAACCCCTATGTATAACTTTGATGCAGCAATTTTCTAAAACACTTTTGCAAACACACAGTTTCTCTGTTTTCTCCTTTTCCCATTTAACTGCTCATTTTTGTATCATACTTTTCATCACACTGTTGGGTATAGACATTAAGCTGTGATAATTACTAAATCCAAATTCAAAAGCTAGAACTTCACACTGATAGGATTTTTTTTTTTTTTGGCAACTGTTGAAATAATACATATACACCACATATCCATGCCCCAAAGAACTCCAGCAAGACAGATTCCAATTGCATGGGATTCTGTATATAATGTCCAGTAGGCAGCTGAGGGAAGTGTTGAATGTGGAAACTAAGTATTTTTCTTAGTTTCAGAGCTTATTATATTGCCCTATTTACTCTTTGGAAAAAAACAAAATGCAACCTAAGGTCTGGTATATATATTCTTGGGGTGCCCTGGAGCTCTCTTCAAAGGTCCTGTGACTGGAAAAATTCTCTTCTCTGGTCTGGATGTTGAAGTTACTTGATGGGGCTATCCTTGATAGACAGCTGACCCAACACTTTCAAGTAGCACCAAAGCATTACACTTTGATGGCAAATCTCATTTATTTTTCCTTTAAAATCGAACTAGGGAAGCTATTCTGATTAACTCTGTAAGAAAAGACTTCCAGATATACTGACAACACACTGACTGGTCTGCCATTGCAACTAAGCTCCCTTTTCAGGCATGTCATTTAAATACAGGATTGAAAGTTTTTGTAAAATTTACCCTTCCATGGTGCTTATTTGATGTGCTATTTTAATCACTCATGTTACAACATCAGTTAACCTAATAGATAGGTCAGTATCAGCTGGGGATATGGCTAGGAATCTTGACTCTGTGTGCACCAGGTGTGCAGCTGTGCACTCCTTGTCCTCCAAGGCCTTTCCCCATTAGCAGTGTTAATAATCAGGCTGGAAATGAGCACAGCAATCTGAGAGCACCATATGCAAACTAACTGGGAACCTTTGGAAATGCTAGTGCCCTGCCTTTCCTTCCCAGGCAAGAGCCTCTCTCTGCTCCTTGCATGTGTACAGCTGGTTAATAGTTTTCCAGCTGAGGGTAAGTGAGGTGTAGGGCTGCTCGTGGCACTCGAGGACCCATGCAAGTTGTTGCATGCATTTGAAGTGGCTTCCCTTGTGTTGCTATTTACACAGAGCTCCTGATACTTTGCAAGGGGTGATTTAACTGTGGCCTCCCACAGCAACACGCTGCACAGGCAGTAGTTCTGCTGTTTGTACGTAAAGTTTAAAGTGTGGCAATACTTCAGCAAAGCCAGTGGGGCTCTGTGTTTACAAAGGTGTTGCATCAGCCTTGCCTTTGTTGTGCTCTCATCTTATCAGAATGTATGACTGATGAGTTTTGCCAGCCTGCAGGGCGTTGGCATGTACTCTTCTAAGGAACCTGTTGCTGCTTCTTTTAATTTCTGAAGTGCACCCGCGTAGGCTGGGGAGAGGGTAAGTGCATGACTGAGCAGCTCCTCTGGTTGACACAAAGTATCTGTGGCAACCAGACTATAATTCCAATTCTCCTACTAGTTCCCAGTCTCTGAGAAGGCCCAGGTCTAGTTTAGCAATGTCACCCATGTCAGTGCCAGCATGACAGGTCCCTATGGGCCACCTGAAACCTTCCAGGTTTTGTCATATTGCACTGCTGTTGCTGTTTCTTGTACCTTACGTTTTAAACCATTTAATATCAAGATGGGGGCTTTGTTAGCATTTACATGCATCAGATGAGGATCACTCCCATGCCCAGAGGGATGGGAGACTGATGAAGAAATAACAGATTTCGCTGTGCATTTGGAACAAGGAGTGAAAAGGCTGTAGTCTATTTGCACGCAGAGAGGGGAGCGGTCACCATGTGGAAGGACTCAGCCTTGTACTGCAGCCAGCTAAAGTGATGACTTGACAGCCCTGGCAATATGCTGGTGACTCACCACACCTATCAATCCAACAAGAGCTGGAGATTTGCTCTGTGCAAAAAGAAATTGCTCTTTTTATTTGCTTTATGCTGATTTTTGCCTTCTCTAAGAAGCGTTATGAACCAAAGATAGTGGCAAGATGTTTCATACCTAAGCAAACAGGTTTTTTTTCCCCACATTTTGTCCAAACCTGAACTTGTCCATGGGCCTTTGAATAGAAATGCAGTTTGTTTTTTATATTGGGTGTTTCAGACATGTTCTGACTACATCATAAAATAACAAAAGGAAAACTGCAGAACATTACAACAGAAGAGAACCTGCGGCTATTAGTAACTCCGAGTTAGTTGTTCTCCATTAGATCAGTGCCATTCCCAAACACACCAGTAATAGACTCTATATCAAAACTAAAGCAAGAGAGCTTTGCCTCATGGTTCGCTCTTCAGGCTGTGCCGGATACCTGGCAGAAGAAGCAGAGAAGCACAGTATCTTAGGGACTTACAAACACATTCTCTCCATCCCCTCCTACTAAAGCTGAGCTCCAGACACGTTCCCAGTGGCAGTCCCAGCAGACAAAAGGTAGCGTGTGCTGTGGCTAGTGCAGAGCAAATTGAGTGCTGGCTGCTTGGCCAATTGCTGCTGTGGGGACTGCGAGATGCCTGACTTGTGTCTGCCCTTCCCTTGGTGGAGGAGTTAATTTCCTCCTCTATCTCACTGCCAGTTTTCATGAAACCCTGTGAGAATGTAATTGTCACTGAGATTTCTGTCCTTGGTCAGATGTTTGTTGTTGGCCAATCATCCTCCCAGTTACTGGAGAGAAGGGGAAGGGCGGTGAGAAGTGTAGTGCTATTGAATAAAATGGCTCAGCAGTTAGATGCATTCCTATGTACAGTATGTATCTAAATAATTTGCTTTCACAGCTAAGTGTGATATTAGAACAGAAAAATATACAATGAAGCTACACAGTCCTGAGTGATTCAGTGGCTTGTCTTAAACCTGAGGTCACCTGCTATAATGAGATACATCTGAAATAGGATTTTGCTTCTCTCAGTAAATAACACCTTTCTCTGCTTAATTCCCAGGAATGAATTGTAAGTAGCTGAGAAGAGAGGATATTGGTGCAGGTGGTTGATCTGTCCTCAGTGGTGTTAGAAAAGCTAAAAGTAACTCTGTACTGGAATTTGCTTACAAGGATTTCTTACAGCTCCAGATTCTGATAACAGATTACACTGGCACAGCTTTACCTGAGAGTACACACAGGTAAATGTACTTGCATCGGTACTGATGAAGAGAGGATTTAGTCCTCAGGCCTTCATTCAGGAAAGCACCCATGTTTTAGAAAGGATGCTCACACACTGGCTTAGCTCACTGCCATGCTTCAGAAAGCACTCCTCTAATTTACAGGCTTTGTGTGCATTATTGAAGGGTGGCGAATTAACTGGAGGTGAAAACAATTCTAGCACATTTCTTCAGCTGCTGGCAATACATGTAACTCCATTGTCTTTAATAACAAGTGCTAATTTTACACCTGTTAAGGACTTGATAAAGAGCAGCTTGGCAGTGCTGTGCCTTCTGGGGTAGATAATGAGCCATTTTGTGTCTCAGAAACCTGGCTTTCTCACTTACTTGTGCTGGCTGAAGCATTACAAGGGTGAGATGTGGATTTTATTTGCTGCCAAGGCTCTCATATTATTATTCTGCCCCTTCCCTTGCTGCTAGTAGCCATATGGGTCACTCTTTCAGGAAGAGGCAAGCACTGTATTTTGTCTTAAGCCTCTGTGTAAATGGTTTGAATGGCTTTCTTGATCTGTGTGATCAGTCTTAATATGAGAAGAACATTTGAAAATAGTCTTGACTTGTACATATCTTTGCCTCTAGAAGTGAAGGCAGTCCTGCCTCAGTTTGGAAGAGCTGGAGTGAGAATATTTGAAGTCACTAATTGTACAGGCCATCTGCTGTGGAGGGGGAGAGCTGAAAAATGGTAGGTATTGTCTTAAGTGTGCATAATCCAATTTTTTTTGTGAATGCAGCCTTTAATCACCAGTCTTGCAAAGTGAGGCATCTGCTTCTGAATTTAAGTAGCTGAGACTAATCAGACTAATTCAAGTCTTTCTGCAATAGTCCTAATTGATCAACCTAATATCTTTGCAAAAAAAAAAAAAAAAAAGGAGAGAATGGCTGTTTATTTTTGTTACTCTTTACAGTAAGGAAGATGAGTCTTTTAATCACTTCAATCATGAAAGTTGATGTAGAATTTTGTTTACAAAATACACCTGTTCTCATTTGTTGCTACTTCAAAGCCTGCACTGTGCTTAAAGGAAAAGAAGGTGCTGACGTGTGTATTTCCTACCCGAGTTCTCTTATTCTCATCATAGTGCAAAAAGTTAAGTTAGCTTGAAACACAACTTAGCCTGAAGTGGATGTGAATTATTCTGATGTAAATTGTTAGTTTGAACTGAAGTATTTAGTCTGAGGAGAAGTTTTCATTTAAGGCTTTTCTCATGTTTGCATGCCATGCCAAAATACTTTTCAAAGCTGAGAACCCTGCTATGAAATCATTAGTATTTAGGTGAATAGTACATGCATGCAGCAAGCATTAAAGCAAGCTGTTCTTAGAAGAGTGCCATTGAGGGTAAACTGAGGAAGAGCAAAGGCACACAAATTAGTGAGGCAAGTAGGTTGTAGTCTTGGCTCCTTGTTCCTTACTCTGGCTGTTGGAAGATTCCCTACATCCAAGAGCTATCAATCCAATATTGTCTGGACCTGCTCAAAAGTTTTGAATCAAATGCGGGAACATTATTTACAGGACAAAAATGTGCTTCTGAGGAAAGGGTACTCATCACTGTAAACTAACAAATCTGAATTCTGCTAAACTTGCCTCAGGTAGGAATCCAATGATATTTTTACAATTGGATATTGTCACGTTCCTGGAGAAAGTTTATGTGGATAAAATGATTAATTTTATTACGCACATAGACACACATTCAGGCAGAAAACTGTGGTAGCAACAAAATTGCATTGCTTTGCTTTGTGATCTTGTTAAAATCAGGTGGTTTATTTGCTGGTGTTGAAAGCTAGAACAGGCCTTCCTTACAGCTTCAGATAAATCCTGACATTTCACACAGGCCTCAACCCTGGGCAGATTATTAACCCTTGAGTGAAGTCTAATGTATAGTGAAAGTTATTCATATACCTGAGTCTTTATCTTAATTGTCTTTTGCCTACTGTATTAGAGAACGGTTTACTGTGCCAAGGGCAGAAAGCCCTCTCCAATCAGCAGGTGCCCAGGCCTCTTTCTTAAAAAGCATGGAGAATGGCTCTCCTACTGTTCTTATGATGGTAACATAAGAAGAGAGGAAACCACAGTACTGAACAAAGCAATGAGGTAATGCCTGTTGGTTTGTAAAGCTATAGAGGAAGATAATCAAGGGAAATGGCAAGAGTAATCCAATGAGAGTTAATGTAGAAAAAACTGGCATTACACGAAGTCAGAAACACATGACAACTTCCAACTCGCTTCATTTCACTTAGTTAATATTTTGCAGAGTGTTTGCATGTGTAATGCTGATCAAAACTAAGATCTGGTCCATGTAAGCCTTTTACCAGGTAAATAAATCAACATCTTCCAAAGAATACTTAAGCATAGATAATAATCTTGGCATAATATGTCATGAGCATTTATTAAAAATGTTTTCATCCTTTCCACTTCTATCTTTAACAAAGACAGCACAATAGCATTTGTAGGATGTGTCTGGAATGATTCTTAACTCTCAGAAGTTGTAGCATAAATAATCTTACTAAATGATGTTGCTTCAACACTTCCTTTGACTTGCTCTTTTCTATCATGTCACCAGGATAGCACTTTGCCATCACTGCAGTGGTAGAATGAAATATCTTGGTAGTGCAGGTGTTGCTACAGCCCAACATATATTTCATCACTTTGAAAACTAAGTACTGGGACAGTCTTGGTCATAGTCAAGGTGCTTTCATGTGGTTTGCTGTTCTGTTGGTGGTGTTGTTGGAAGTCTGTTACATTATAATCCTTGAAGGAATTGTTAATATCAAGTTTCTGATCTTTAGGTAAGTAGTGATCCAATTCTGTTTAATATCTTTATCGGCGAAGGGATTGAGGGCACCCTCAGTCAGTCTGCAGATGACATCAAGCTGGTCAGGACTGTTTGTCTACTGGAGGGTAGCAAGGCCCTGCAGAGGGATCTGGACAGGCTGGATAGATGGGTTGCAGTCACTTGTATGAGCTTCAATAAGTGAAGTGCTGAGTCCTGCACCTGGGTCACAGCACCCCCCTGTAGCACTACAGGCTTAGGGGAGAGTGGCTGGAAAGCTGCCCAGTGGAAAAGGATCTGAGGGTTCTGTTTGACAGCTGACTGAACATGAGCCAGCAGCGTGCCTAGGTGGCCAAGAAGGCCAATGACATCCTGGCTTGTATCAGGCACAGCGTGGCCTGTAGGATCAGGACAATGATCCTCCCCCTGAGCTCAGCACTGGTAAGGCCACACCTTAAGTGCTGTGTTCAGTTCTGGGCTCCTCACTGCAAGAAAGACACTGAGGTGCTTGGTTGTGTGCAGAGAAGGGCAAGGGAGCTGGTGGAAGAGTCTGGAGTACAACTGTTATGAGGAGTGACTGAAGATGCTGTGGTTGTTTTAGTCTGGAGAAAAGGAGGTTGGGGGGGATCTCATCACTATCTACAACTACCTGAAAGGAGGTTGTAGTGAGATGAGGGTTGGTCTCATCTCCCTGGTAACAAGCAAGAGGATGAGAGGAAATGGCCTCGAGTTATGCCAAAGTTTAGATCGGGTGTTACGAAAAATTGCTTCATGGAAAGGGTTGTCAAGCATTGGAACAGACTGCTCAGGCAAGTGGTGGAGTAACCAACCCTAGTGGTATTTAAAAGATGTGGTGCTTAAGGAGATGGCTTGGCAGTGCTATGTTAACATTGGACTTGATGATCTTTAAGGTCTCTTCCAACCTAAATTATTCTATGATCTAGTGAAATTTGCTAAATCGAATGTCTGTAGCATTGTTACCAGAGGCTACTTGGGCACTGGGCTGTTTGGTAAATTTAAGCAGGGGGCTCCTTATGAACTGAGAGGCTCAGAGGGGCTTTTCTGAAAAACACTGGGCCTGGGCAACCAGTTGTTGACTTTCTTTTGCATGTGCAGTGGCTGAAAGGCAAGTAAGCTGTTGTGAAGATGGAGGAAACAGAAGGAGCATTTGGGGAAATAAAGTGAGAAAGGTGGACTAGGCAGGACTGTACCAAAGGTGTTACTGTCAAGTAGTGGGCTAGCACTGATAGCAGCTAATGGGAGTGCTATCTGTCTTGTTATTTGGTTGCAGTCTCTACTACTATAATTTTTTTTTTTTTTAACTAGTGTGGGTACCAACAAGATTCTTTAATATGTGGGAAGTGCCTTTCCACCCTCAGTTGGATGTTACCATCCATTCTCAACAGATCATTGTATTCTCCTCACCTCAGCAGTCTGCAAGAGCACAAGGTAAGAAGCTTTTTTTCACTCTGAATAAATGATGATGTGTTTTGGAAGTCAGCTCTGACAAAATTTGACATTTCCTATCTTCTGATGTGCAACCACTTGCTGCAAACGAAGTGTTTGTGACACAGGAGGCCTGAGACTGCCTAGCAAGAGCATATAATTATAGTCCTCACTCTACTTTAATACTTGTTTAATAATCTCTTAAGGCCCAGTTCTGATCTTTGATCTAGAGCTACCAAGATTGAAATCATGTTTGAGAATAGAAGCAGCTTTATATTTGGAATTCTTCTCCTGTTGAAATTTTTGCAGTCTGTGTGTCTAGAAAAGTTGAGTTTAAATTTATAACAAAGTTAAGTTTCTATTTTGGTAAAATAAATAGGTCTGGTTGATTCAGCCTTGTTCATCTGCTAACACCCAAAGTGACATAATTTACACAGGAAAGGTGTTGTATTCATCCTATGTCCTGTCTTGTGGAGGGATGTGATTAACTGAAGGGTCTTCCTCTCCCTGCTCCCCACTCCAAGTTCAGGTCTACCTGAATTAAGCATAATAGATCTGAAAGTAGCAGTTCAAACCTTGCTCTACTAAATTCCTATTTGAGGAAGCTCTAATCTGAGTATTGCTTCATAAATGCAGTACTATCTGTAAGAGCTAAGGTTCATGAGGTTCTTCTTGCTTATACTTTTGTACACGTGTCATAAATTTAAATCCTGGCACTTAGTTAGGGTGTTGCAAACAAAACGTGCATGGTGGTTTAAAAGGTGCTTCATAATCCCTTCACTTTTGTCTGCGTCTTACTATTTGCCTTGCTGGTTAAATCCATCCTCTGTGCTACAAGTTTAAGCCCACAGAAGTTGGAGTAGTGCATCTATACTTTAAGTCAAGATTGTGTCTTTCACACTCTATCCAGGTTAATCCATTTCAGCCAATTTTTTTAGCGGAAGACAGTTTTAGGCTTTCCTTATGCTGGAATAGTTCTGCTATTGAAAAGCTTTGAGAGCGTTAGACCAAATGGGGATGAACTGGGATGTGAGGACAGATGATTATGATTTGTTTGGGGTGTTTTGAACACAGACACTTGCTTAGATTTCCCTCTATGGGAGAAGTGTAGATACTTAGGCTGTATCCTCATTGAAGGTAAAGCAGCATGGTTTTACCATGGTTTAAGTCAGATTGATACTACCTCCATAGGATCTGGTTTTAAGTCTTTTTCATCAGTTTCCAGAGCAAAACAGGTATGCTTTCCTCTAAAGGATGTTGTGTTCTCTGTGGAGCTTCACTGATGAACAAAAAGAAATCTTTCCATTTAAATAACTGTATTTTATATTGATGCCAATATGCTGAATTCTATAACCCCTTCCATCTCTCAGAAGGATCTTAATAAATCCATGAGTTTTGGGACACTGTTTCATCTGGATGTGGTAGATGGATGTAGATGTCATGGGGTCTTTAATTTTCACTCTTTAGATTCATTCCCCTTCTTTCTGATTAATTTCTCTATGGGGTGTCTGCCTTTTACATCATGGCAAATGGAGTGCCGGGGGGAGGGAGATGTAATGTTTTATTAGCAGCCTCTGTTTAATGTAACTGTGCTAGTCCTGTGAACTAAATATGCTATCAAATGTAATTCCCCTGAGATGAGCAGACTCAGTGATACTGGGAGAGCTGTAGAACGTATACAAAGCTTGTAAAGCCAAATCTTTTCTGTATCTTTTTTCTAAGCCTGACCCAGGGGTCTTTTCTGTTAATCTTAAATTTTTCTTTCTTGTAGAGAAGGAAAGATATTTCAGTGTATAGTGTATATTTGACAGCTGATTGAACGAACATAGCAAAGAGAGGCTGAAATCAACACAGTGTATTAGGAGCCCACATGTACGAGGTGTGTTCTCTTATTAAACAAGTTTTTTAATAAGTCTATTGATGCGCAGAACCAAAGGAATTGTGGAGTCAAAGCCAGCATCACTCCATTATGTCTCTGCTTTCACATCTTTAATTCCATAAGACTAGGTAAGGTCCATATTGCTGCTTCTGTAGATTGCAGACCACTGTTTTCCCCCCCTCAGTGTGAGGTGGTGTGGTAGCACTGGTACTGAAGCTCACAGGAATGAACATATATCCTATAGCTTCTCTCCCCTCTGCTAGGAGAGGTTAGTTGAGCCCCCATTGTGTTTCCCCACAAAACCTTCTGCATATTTACTTGTGTACCCCAATTCCTCTGCCATGAGCAGAAACTGCACAATCCGAGAGGACTGTAGGGCAATCCATATGGCACTGACAGGCATGAGCAGTAAGTCGTGATGTGAAGTTACAGCACACTAGCACAAACTTGCCCACATTCTTGGGGTTACTTGATGTGAAGTCACTTTATACTTTGAAAGGATAGGTGGAATAAGCTGCTTTGTGTATCTGCACTGGAGGTGATGTGTAATCTCCTCGGATTAACCTGTGCTTCAGCTCCTATTGTCTAAGTCTAAGCAGCTGGCAATTAAGGGAGGAATGATTTTCCCTTATTACATGTGAAAAAACCCATTACTGCACAAGCAGTACTTTCTTGTGCTGTGTGTGGCTGAGTTACTTTGATGCTTTCTATATTTATCTAACATGTCTTACTGCTGTTTAATTAGTTTTACTCATTGGTACTAAGGATGAACCTAGAGATATTTGGAAGCATGCCAGCTACAAAACAAAAGGTGTATGGGAATGAAGTGACTTCAGATCTCCCAAATATCAGTTTGGTGCTTAGCTATTAAGCTGCCTTCCTTTTCATTACTATAAAGAACACCTTGAATCTGCCACAGACCATTTAAGGGATCTGAGGGCAAGACGCTTGGTTTCTCAATCTCTGTTTACTTCTGCAGTGGTACAGTAATTGCAACTAACTGGAATATTATGAAGCTTATGTGATTAATAAGCCTCCTTGAGAAACCCAGATGCAATATACTGTAAAATGATGTAACAATGGTATCTTTACTGATCAAAAAGCGATTACTTCTCATCTATAATTAGACTCTAAATTTCTGTAGCCAGTACTCAGTGAGTTCATTGCCCAGAGACCTTCTTATGTTGCTTCATAAACCAACAATTTAAGTGCCATATTGACAAGCCAAATTTATATTAGCTAGAAGTATAATCAAGGACTTAATGCATCCTCAGTCATATGTAAAGAAGTGTTTTTAAAAGAAGGTAGCATTCTAATAAGAACTAAGTGTTTTTCTAGTATCTCTTTTCCAGTTAGAAGGGGAAGGCAATGCATACAACTGCAGTTTTCAATTGAAATTTTAAAATTTAGGTCTGCATGTGATATTGGATATAAACCAGTGATCTTTGAATGCATACCTACCTTGTCACAACAAATGCTCCACTAAAACACCCTGCCCTCCTCCAGCCAGTAACTTTTGTAAACACCATGGCTTCCACTGATTTCTGCTTTTGCTGAACTACCTCCTGTGATGGTATTGTGGTCTGTGGAGAAAAAATTCACCAGTCAGTACAGTTTTACTGTACTTTCTACAGGAATAATTCTTGAATGGCATTTTGTTGGGGTTGTTACAGGCACTCTGCAGAAGAAGTACTGCCATGCAGAAGCATTTGTGGTCACTTACTCTCCCACTACTAGCTTTTTGCCTTTTCTGTATTTCTTTAATCCTTGGAATTTTTGTCTGCATTCACCATCTCAAGCCTTGAAGCCAAAAGTCAGGAAAAACTTCTTGGGAAGGGAAGTTCTTGTTCTTTCTTCTCACATGCTGAGATTTCTTTCTCGGTGGATACTTGTTTCTTAGCCCCTCATTCTTCCACTCAGGTGTTCATAGAACCCACTTCTGATTTATTGTTGATGTTCCTCCAGGAAAGGCAGTGGAAACTTCTTTCCTCTTGATGCTTGACTTCTAATACCTTTAGGGCTGAGTTTAAGGAGTGAGTGCACCTTCTCCTGGAGCCAAAGTACTGTGTTGCCTTGGGGAAGAATTAATCGATCTTCTGATGCCCGTGACATTACCTGTGCAGGAAATACGTGTGTCCCTGTGATGGTCTGGTTGCTGTGGCTGAGGCAGCATGCTTAGGGATGACACAGGGGCATCATTGATAGCCAACTCTGAATCATGGTCTAAGTGACCAGAGTCTGTTTACAGTGCCATGGATTGGAACATTCTGTGGCACAAGTTTGGACAGAAGGCTGGAGTAACTGTGCTTTGCAATACCACCTTAGTAACTGCTTAGTAACTGTGCTTTGCAATACCACCTCCTGACACACTGTCCAGGGAGTGCTTGCTTCACATGGGAATGTCCACCTGGTTTAGGGGAATTTGACCCTTAGTCCACTAGATTTCTTTATTCTGCTTTACTCCCCTGTTGTGACAGTGTAAGGGACACAAGTTACCAGTTTAAGCAGTGGGGTTTGTAGCAGTGACATGTTTGAGTAGATCATGAATTGTTCTGTGGTGGTGACCTCTGCTGCCAACCAGCTCTGTGACAGATGGAAACAACGGGGGACACTCCTCATGGGCCACAACCTCAGCTAGGTAGAGAGTTGGTTTTTCTGCTCAAATGTATTTAAACAAGAAATATTTCTAATGAAGAAACTAATGGTGCCACCTAGACCTTCTGTGCTACCCATCACTGGGGTAACTGACTGAAAATAAGGCATGTGGAGACGGGGGAATGGACACAATACATGTTTTTTGTAAAAGTAAAAATCAAACCACAAATAAAAAACCAAAACCGCATACCGCATTGTTTGCTTATACATGCTCTTTTTCCCAAAGCCCAAATTATCGATCAGTAATGTGTATCATTTAGTAACAAATGAAATAAAATTCTCCTGACTTGTGTGTTTCTGATGACAGGCAGAAAGATTAAGCTGGTAAACTTGTTTTAAAAGCATGCTCTTAGATCACAAGCCTCTGAAAATGAGTGTTGGGTACTTAGAGGAGCTTTATGAGCATGCTTTTTGTTAAATAGCTGCTCTGATCTTGCTTATTCAGTCTTTAAATTAATGTGTAAAGGATGCCCATGAGCAACCAGCAGCTGAATTGACTGTGATTAGATGGATTATTACTATTACTCAGCCCAACAAGTTGCTATATGTTTTGTGTACTCAAGCAAATTTTGCTGTGCAGGCAAGTGGAATGATATGCACATGGGCTATCATAAAATCCCTCAAAATATCTCAGGATTAGACAAACAGATTTATGGAGTTGAAATAGAAAGGAATTGCCTGTGTTTCTAAATTAGAGGCTTTCTGGCATTTATATACACAAGTGGCTTCTATCTCAAAATACTTTGTTTTGAGCAAGCATCAATTCAGTTGCTCCTTTTCTCCCCCTACTAGGACGCAGGAGTCTAGTCATCAGAGCATCAAACTGATTAAAAAGACATCATCTGCTGTATGAACTCATTTAAAGAGGTCTGGAGCTTCCACTGGGCTGCAGTGTTTGGTTGAATTCATTTCACACAGTAAAAACACAATCTCTCAATTATAAAATTTTTTAACTCTTTCTCTTGGGGTTAAATAACTCAGAAGTTCTTAAAGTTTTGAGGTATTGCAAAATGCTATGTGGATTCCATGGTGATAAAGTAACCCTGGAGGGTCTGTGTCACACAGTGAAGAAAAGGTTTGGCAGTATGGACAGTGAGCCAGGTCCTGTAAACAGTCACTTCTTCCTGGGGCTGACTGACCCAGGCTCTGAGCTCCCACTCCTTAGGAAGGACGGGGTGCTGTTGCTGATGGCCTGGGCTGAAGTGTCTGACCTGCCTGCTTCAGACAGTCACCAAAAGGATGGCCAAGGGAGGGTGGAAAGCCTTTCTTACTTTGTGATTTCTGGGGAGCTCTGGAATTCAGGTTGGAGTAGGAGCTGAGCATCTTGTGAATGGCAGGTAAACCTGGTTTTGAGGAAGAGTGGATTTGTTAGCTGAGATACAGTGATTCTATTACCAATTAGGGAATCAGAGGAATAAGACCAGGAATATATTGGGAATGAGGGGAACTGGGAGGCCCTGTGGACTTCATTTCCAGTTCCTTTCCAGACCTTGCAGTAGGAATGAAATTTCTAGGTTTTATTCTGATATACAGAATGTGTTTTAATAGCTGACTGAATTTTTAGATACCAGTTTATCATTTGTTGTTTAGGAGAAAACAGATAATTAATGGCCTTAGTACAAGACTGGAAATGGTCATTAAGACAAATTCTTATTTCGTAATTTGCAGGGGCTCTTTGGGGAAACATTGGCAGGCAATTCAAACCATGAGTCAAACAATGTTAACACAAACAGTATTATTTCAATCAAGGGACCTTCTTTGGAAATAAACTATAAAAATAGAGGAGAATGTTTTATTTCTTCTTTAAGCTGTTGTTCAAGAGTGCATTTAATCATCTTAAGGCTCACTGACTGCAAAGTCTTACACATATGTTAGTGTTTTATTGACTAGAGACATATTCCAAGTGAGAGGCAAGCACTCATTGACTATGGGTCTTGCTCCGCAGGTCTCCTATTTGGTCCATATTTGTATTTGCTACTGCAATACAGTTATTTTTCGTATTTTGTTTTTTAATTGATGTTTTGTTAGAGCCTCGTGGGCTGCTGGTCTGACTGCTGCATTTGGGAAGAGAAGGAAATTACTGTGAACTACACAGCAGCACTTTCCCTAATCTTGAGTCTGGGAGAATGTATTTCTGATGGCAGTTTGTTGGATAGGTGATAGCTGGGGATCAAGAAGGTATAAATTATGTGAAAACAAAATAGCAATACACTGAGATGCTGTAGTATTTTGTACTACTTTATAATGAGGCTGGATCACATTGTTATTAAAGTAGCATCTGCAGAATGGAGAGGGGAGGGCACCAGTGTAATGGTGATTTTTGTCCTTTTGCAGTGATTTCTGAACAGCTTACAGAGGAAATAAAGAATTCTCTGTATTTTTCTAGTCCTATAAATCCCCTGCAGAGCTGTTTGTTTTCACATTATGCTGCCCTTGGGAAGACTCTTGCAGCTGAGGCCTCCCCAGTCTGTTGTGAGCGCACCCAAGTAAGTGTTTATTATCAAAATAGAGCAGGTAAAGAAATGGTAGGAGATGAAAGACAGGGAACAACATATTCAGAATAACAGGTCATCTCTACCTCTTCTTCCAGTTATGGGCTCAGGCCTCCCTGTGCACACTTGAGTGTCTCCTGCACAAGCTCCTCCCTGCCTATTTCAAATGCACATTCCACTGCGTGCTGCATAAATGTGAAACCCACATCTAGGCAAAAGCTTCAGACTTTTTGGCCCTCAATAGAGTGTGACAAGTTAAAAGTGTGTCTTTCTTGCTTGACTTTTTTATCCTTTAACTCTATATTGTGGTTTGCCATGTTGATAAAGATACCGAGCTGAAATAAAGACAAGAAATGGCACTTGCACAGCCTGAAGAACATCCACTTATTTTGTAAAACCTAGCTAAGTGTGTCCAATGTCTAAGTTAATCTTCAATATCTTTTTAAAGCTTGCAGATCAATATATTTTAATCATATTTTATGCTATCAGTCAAGTGTAAAAATAAACTTCCTTTTTAAAGATTAATTTACTTAATTTACAAAAAACCATATACTTAATGTGCAGGAATTTTGATTTTTTTGAGAGCTCTTTGAATGTTCATTGAAGTAAGATTTTTATTTATAAATTCTATTTATGGTATATTAGAGTTGACAGAGAGGGAAAAATGAATAGCCATCTGCTAATCAGTTTATTTCCCATAATGAAAACAAATCTGCAGTTTCCCTAATCTGAAGGGCATAGAGCACTAACTTTGCAGGGAGCCAGTTACTTTGCTGTCCAGGGAGGCTGCTTTCATCTTGCAGAAATAACTGTTTGTGGAAGACCTTGATTGTGAAAGACGGCTGCTAAACTTGTCATGACTATTCTGCCTGAAGTCAAAAGAGGCCTTGGTAGATATTGCAATGTGCAAGGCCTGTAAAGCAGATATCAAATTAATATTGTCCGATGCAGAGGTCTCAGTACTCATGTCCCGAGCCTGGTTCCGCTTAAAAGTCAGGTAGTTGTTAGTGAACCTAATCCAATAAACTCTGCTGAGAGATGTGATAATGTGAATGTGGAGTTTTTGGAGCTATGGGCAGGCTCCAGTAGCCTCTGTTTCTGGGTCTAAGATGAGAAAAATTTTAGGTTGGTAGTTGCTTCTTCCCGTGCAACTTGTCTAATGCTGCAGAAAGTATGGACTACCAACTAGATAGAAGCTGTGTCTGTTGTGCCAGGTGATGTCTGAATACTGTGAGAGTAAGCTCTTGCAAATCCTCCTTAATTTCAAGTTCAGTGTGAGGTGGAAGTGGTTTTTCCCTGATCTAGTGGCTTTGTAGCATGTTAGAAAAACTGAGAATGTTCTTGCTTCCAAATTGAGCTTGGGATATGAATTGAAGAGGAAAGTTTATCTAAACAGACAGGATGTATCAGTGACAGGTCCTGTACACAATTAATCTCTCTGCACAAGCACAAAACAAAACCAGTGTTCTCTTAGTTACCTCTTAGTCTCACTGTAGGAACAGCTCATATACCTCAAAACCTGTCTCCATGAAAGTGACAGTGAGGGAGAAAAAAATATATGTATTGAAAGTAATTCTTACTGAAGTTGAACTCTGTTAATGAAGATGGTATTGAAAGATTTCAGTGTTACTGTCAGACAATTAAAAATATGTCAGTTTTAAGATGTTTGTGGCCTGTGTTAGACTGGCCAACACCCTGACGGAAGGAGAATTTCCAATCTGAAAGTGCTGGTGTGAGAAGGGGGGGGAAAAAAGAAACATTTTCCTTGCCAAAATGTTGGTAGAGGGAACAATTTTCCTTGCCAGAACCCTGGAGTAAGGATTTTTTTTTTTTTCTGTCTGTACTAACTCTTGCAAAGCTATTTCAGCATGTGAAATGTGCATGTTGAACAATGGCAGTTTTGACCCTTTTTACAGCTGCTGCTGTTCTCTTCGGGCAGAATCAAGTGAGGAGCTGGCAAGGTGTTCTCAGATGAATCAGTCCATGAGCTGTGGCTTAGATCCTGAAGGGCAGCAGTAGAACTTAGCCTATATAGAACTGGTGCTTGTTAGACCTGTGCTGGTCCAGGGCTGGCTTCCAGGCTGGAGCAGATGGAAGGGAACGATGGCTCTGGAGCCCATGGAGAGCTTGGAGAGGGGAGGACTGTAGCAGCTGGGAGGGAGGTAACATGAGACAAGTCTCTCCATAACGTTTTGGGTGCAGAAGTTATGTGCTGCTGTTGAGCTCTGTGTTGTGCTGCTTGTTGCTTTTGGATCTCTTTGCCGTGGGAATAAGTCAGCAATCCCAGTTTTCTGTTGATTTAGCATGACGATTGTGATTGTCCCAATAAATAAATGCCTAGGTAATGAATACTGAGGAGTGAAAATTAAACCCTTCCAAGCAAACTGGTGCTCTTATTTTTCCCCTGGCTGCTCTGGCAGAAAGCAGGAACAGGGGAACGGGACAGTAACTCATGTCAGAGTTGGTAACTTAGTGCATCAAGCCTGTGTGAGCTTAGCAGTGCCAGCTGGACCAGTCTGCTGTGAGACTGCACATGAGATTTCTCTTTTGACACAAATAGAGAAAATAACCATCAAATTGAAATAGAAATATGAAATCTTGTTTCTGTGTTGAGAGCTTTTGGCGAGCTGCAGCTTCGTGACATGCCTCCTTCCCAGTTTTATACTGTGGTGATGATTTTTCCTACATGGAATCTGCAGTGAGGAAGCAAGGAAACACAATTCTCACTATGAGCACAGAGGTGTTCACAGTCATTAGTTAAGGAAAATTTGTAGTTAAGTGGAAAGCTGTGGGCTTGGGAAAATATTTTACAGGCTATGGCTTTTGAGTATTGAGCATCAAAGTCCTAAGCCCATATGGGATTTATTAGACACCTTGTTAGAAAGATAGCAGTATATTTTCATATGTGACTTCTCCATGTTAACGTGGAGATTTCATGGACTGATCAGCAATATGACATGACCTAAAAATCATAGCGCTTATATAGCTTTCAATTGTTTGTTTACTTTTGAAGTAACTTAGATTCTCCAGCTCCTCTAGGAAAAATACAAACAAACAAACAAAAAACCCCAAAAAACAACTAAGCCTTTA
The DNA here is from genome assembly GCF_003031625.1 of Empidonax traillii. Classification (NCBI taxonomy): domain Eukaryota; kingdom Metazoa; phylum Chordata; class Aves; order Passeriformes; family Tyrannidae; genus Empidonax; species Empidonax traillii. Next base: position 88,749 of record NW_020955406.1, on the reverse strand, counting down.
CATTCATAGTTAACATTTGCTGCTTTATATTTGGGAGTCTGTAGATGAGTATATGAAAGTGGATGTAGATCATCCTCTCAAACATCCTGGAGTTTGTTCAGCCTCTCAGCATCAGCGTATTTTTATGTATACCCTCTCCTTTAAATACTACGTAAGCAGAAAAATGAGCTTTGTGTCAGTTCATACAGGAACAAAACTGGCTCGGACATCCTGAACTAAAGTAATGTGATGTACCATGGATTTGTACTTTAGGCTGTCTGGACTGGAGTGCTTTCCATTCTTTCTCCTTTGATACCTAATTTTAAGTCTTCTCTTGTGGCTGTCCCTGGTGTAATGTGAACGCAACCATTCTTGTGATCCCCCAGGGGTTTCTCTCCCTTTCCTGTATTTTTTGAAAGAGCTGATGAAGGAGCTATCACAGAAAAGAGATTCCCTGTTAGGTATGTCTTTGGAGTAAAGCTAAATCAGTTATGTCTCCACATAATTCTGAATTTCAGAGATAATCTTTTTAAAAGTCTGAAATGCATGGCTCTCTTCTCTTCCCCTCCCCTTGGTGAACGAACCAAGTGCTAGATTCAAGTGCAGTCCAAGTTTACCTCCAGCTTTTTATTTGAACTGCTGAACTGATGCCTGTTGCTGACGTTTGATTTGCCTCTAGTCTATAGCACACTGACACTCGGGTATCTGTTTCGCCATGAAGCTCACGGGCAAAGGCACAGATGGGGTGCAGTAAACCTTTCCACAGAGGAACAGACCAGCAATTACTGGCTGAGAAGTGACCCATGCAAGTTATATGCATAGACATGAATTCAAAGTTCTGCATGCAATTCTGGTCCTAGCACGTGCTCTTTGTTCATGCGCTTAGTGAATATTATTTAAGGCTTATTTTGGCCTGGTTTAATCAACACTTTAGAATAAGCTGGTAGGTGAAGTTTTGGAGGTCTTTGAATTGCAGCTCCAAGAGATTTCATTTCACACCAATTAAGATCTGGTAATATCTTTAGCTAGTAAAAAGGAACCTCGTAAGGAGAGGAGTGCATCAGTTTAATGTTCATATGGTAATTACCTATTTTGGGGTGACATTTAATAGGCTGAAGTTCACTGCTCTTCATTTTATCCTTTTGTGTGGGGATTGCTGGAAAAGAACGTGTACTTAACATTTTGGGATGTGACAAAGGAGGAGAAAATTATACCCCTTGGCTTTGCTCTTTTGATCTTGTATTTTTACCAAGGTGAAAATGTAGTGTGAGTCAGATGTTAGCTACAAAGTACATCTAGTTTTTTGTGTGTAGCACTTGCAGAGAAATTGGTCATTCAGATAGCGAGAACATTTCTTTCGTGGAAGAGAACTTTTTTTTGGCATTTATCGTTCCTTTGAATATTTGTGGTTATTCAGACTATGCAGTTATTTTGCAACAGGTGAGTTTGGTGATATTTGAAATAGAGCAAAGATATTAAATCTGCATTAAATCCTATTATACATGAAAGTCAATTTAATCTGTAGACAAATTAAAGGATCTGTGGCATTTTTATTTTACTGTTTTGTATGAAAGCAGTATCAACACATCTGTGTTGACCTCTAAATGCAAATAATTAACCTGTCCAAAGAGTTACAACAGGGGCACAAGCCTCAGTTTCAACCAGTGAAAACTAAACCCACTGTGATTTACCTGCGTTTTTTATCCCTCTTCATTTTAGCATTTTAGAATGGATGACTGAACATTTGGGAATGAACAATTTTAATAACAAAGATAAGGTTTCCTTACCTTGGAAGGATATGGTTTGTATGAGATACAGACTAAATGTCTCTCAAGACTTCATGGGGAGTTACCAGTAGGAAGGGGAATTACATGGAGCCTTATTTCCACACTATGAGTCTGTCTATTGTAAAATGAAGATGTGGATATACAGAAGAAAAATGAACCCACTGTCTCTTTAAGTTACACTAACGCCTGTAAAACTTACAGTGACTTTTCTCTGAGTGTTTTTCCTACTTCTGCAAAATCTTCTCTTTGGGCAGGTAGGTACCCATGTTCAGAAAAGGAAGAAATTTATGCCTGAGGAAATATAAATAGCAGAAAGTGAGAGGAGAACGGACAAAGAAAGAACTTGGATGCTGATAACAATGGAGCCTGAGAGGCATATTTAGAGCAGCAATTCTCCTTCTTTTCAGACACCCTGCAGAATAGCAGGAAACTCTTCAGGGTGGCTTTCTTGTGTTGCTGAGAGAAATGAAGGAGTGTTTCCTTTGAGAAAGGCCCTTTCTTGGGTGGTCTTGTGAGAAGTGAAGCTTTACTGTTATTCCTCTAGTATACTTACAATAAAGATGCACAAACAATTTTAAAAGGTCTCTTAAAAGATAGACTCTTAAAATACATCATAGTTCAGGATTTGCATCGAGGAAGAGAGGGAAGAATAAGACTTTTTGGCCAAATCACCTGATCCAAATTAATGGGGAGGGGTTTCCTGAAATCACTAGTTCTGCTGCTGGTTATGGGTCTGGCCCAGTCATCACTGCTCATGCTTGAGCCTTTAGTATATAAGAAGAACCACACATCTGCTGGTGAACATGAATTGGATTAGTACACTTGGATGAACTACCCCAGGTAATTATAGCTGTTTATTCTAAAACCAGCATTGTATGCTCTTCTACAGAATGTATTTTCTGAACTAATCATAAAAGCAATGCTGCTGAAATGAAGCATGAGAATCTGTCTAGTGTAAATCTACCAGCCAGAGAAGTTCCTTCAGTTTACACCAGCTTGAGGATCTGTCTCAATGTTTTTTATTGTTCAGATAGAGATTTTGTCTGAAAAAAACAGCCAATGAAATTTTTTTTCGATTTGACTAAAACTGGAGCAAGTACAGTAACAAAAGTAACGAAGAAAAGCTTCACAGGGTTACCTCCACATTTAAGTGGCAGAGTTTGCTTTGAAATTGAACCAGAAGTAATTTTAAAACTTCTTCCTCTAATATTGTGGGATATTTTGTTTTGGGTTTAAATTAAAGTTTTGCCTTGATTTTTTTCATTATGAAAATAAGAATCAGTTGCTCACTACGTTTAGCACATCTGTCACAGTAACATTCAGTAGCAATTTCTTTCAGACTCAGAGACACCCCTATTAACTAAGAAGCAGTGGTGTAATATAAAGCAGTGATATTAATTGTTTGTTGAACAGAAATTTTCCACATTCTTGTCTCTAAACAGCCTACTGTACCAGAAGGGAAAAATCGGACTCTTTTCTCCTCCCTCAGAAGAGGAATTTTTTTATTAAAATGTTTCTTCAGTGTCTTGCGGTGTCAGAAATCAAAGGTCATAAAGGTAGAAGGTAGGGTTATTTATTTCTGCCCAGCTGCTCTAATTAAAGGGTCAGAAGCAACCAGAGTCTCAGTTCCCTTTGGTTCTCAGTGAACCTCTGCAATTTATTCTGGAATGGGTGGGGAGAAGGGAGGATAAAACAGACGTGTCCTTCTGGCTGCTGATCTCTTAAAGTCTTTGATCAGTACTTGTGCTTGATTTTTAATTTTTTGTTTGTTTGCTTTGCAAGAGGAAGGAGCAGTGCACAGGTAAATTAAATAAGTGCATTTAAATAATAATGCATCTGTTATAGAGAGAAGGACAGGAAGGAGTGCTGCTGCTGCTGTGAGTTGCAGAAAGAGCCAAGTAGCAATTTCAGTTCATAATTGTCTGTCTGATCTTGCTTTAATGTTTGTCTTTAACATTATTCAAATGTATACATGCTTTAAAATTTATTTGTTCTTGTTTTTCTGTTTAAAAAATGTTCTGAAGAAATAAACTGAGCAGGTGTTTAAGTCAGTGAATACGACAGCAGCTGCCCTCTGGGCTCTGCGTGGAAGTGGTTGAATCTCAGGAACTGAAGCAAGAGTTTATGGGCTAAAAGGTGGTATGTGCTCTGTACCAAGGCATTTGACCCAGGATCTCATGGTCTTAGGGTGTCATTACAGCCTGGTGTGCTCCAGGAGTGCTGGTGCTGTTACAGTGTGCAGCAAAATCGTGCCTACCCTCCTTTCATTGCACTGAGTTCTCATAATTTGTTGCTTATGATGAAGGCTGTGCCAGTGTGTTTCTGTGTATATACATGAACATCTTTATGTACACATAAGCATGAGTAACTATGTGGTAGATAATTGATTTACCTCACTTGTGCCGTTAATTTGCAGAACTCCTTGCCATGAGGACTGATGCTGAGGGCTAAGACGTTCCTGAAACAATTATACTGTTGTGGTTAAATCTCAGTTGTGTATGGGCTGAGGTTAGAGAAGAAGTGAGACTTGGCTCACTTGGTAAATGGTGATGGTCAACTCTCTGGTTTCCAGGTTTGGGTATTTAATTACCCTGTTTGGTGCTTGCTCTATGCACCTGTGTGAATTGCCTGAAAAGAAGGGTAGAGAGGGAATTAACACCTGAAGATTTGCTTCCTAATTCTCTCTTCTGAGCACCAGTTGAAAACATATTATTTGTTGACTGCAGAACTAGTAACATGAGCTGTGTTTTTGGTAGAGTCAGATCTCTAGCTCTTACCAGGAAACACTAGTGTTTTCAGTTTTTCAGCTTTCATCTTGAGTCTTAATATTTGATATTAATCTTAAAGCCCTGCCAGTCTTATTTCAAGATATTATCTGAGTTTCTCAGTTTAACTTTTTGGTAAGAAGTTTAAAAAAAAAAGTGATACAATTACTCTAATAAAATCTCCAAACGCTTGTGAACAACAATGGCATTTCTACCTGCTTCCTGATTGCTGGAAATGTGACTCAGAGGGTCTGGTTTTTTTGGAAGGTGGATGACACTATACTTACTGTACCAGCTGCAGAAAACTTGGCTTTCAGCCTGTGGTTAATTTATAAAGATTGTCTTATTTTGATTTTTTAAAAAGATTTAAACAAAGTAGCTTTATGTTGTCTGGGTCTGCTTCTATTTATCAAAGTTCCTTTTGAATAGTGTAAACACAAAATTAAGCCCTTTTAAGTTATCAGCGCTGTCAAACCTCCAAAATCATTACTTGGGGGAGGAGAGAGGTAGTGAAGGAAAAATAGTCTGTCAAATCTGAGATAAAGGGAAACTTTATTGGTGGAGTGATGGCCTGAAAGCAGGCTCATGCAACACAGACCATTAATGTAGGAAGTGATGATCAGTGACGTTACATAATTCACAACAAATACTTATTGGCCAAGTTGGTGGCTAGTAACAGCCTCCTGAAGGCTTTAGAAAATTTATCTTTTAATCTGCTCTCAAGGAACCATTTTAGACAGAGCCACCTGGGGACAGTGACTACAGCATCATGGAAGCAAATGGAGTGCAGTCAGACCATGGCCAGGCAGCTGAAGTAGGCATTGCATTATCTTGCCCACTATTTTAATTTGTGTGGAACTTATAAAATATGCTGGGGGCCCCAAACAGCAGTGCTGACAAACATGAACTTCACATGTGGTGTGGGAGAACGTATGCAGTTGTAAGTGGCATATTACAGAAGGGCAAATGGAAGTTCTCTCCTAAGCAGTTTTTCTAAACCTTGTTAAATGCTGATGTTCCATCCTTTTAATTACCAACAAGCTGGCATTTATGGCTGTGTGTAATCAAGAAATGGAAGATTTTATAACACCTTTTATCCCCTGACATGTGGTGAGGGAAAATCAGTCTGTTTTTATCCTCAGGCTTCATCTGCCATAGGGCAAAGTTTGTCCAGTTTTCCCATGCACAGAGGTTTTCATTGCTTGTGCAATTTCTGTGGACATCCACGTTACTCGTTTGTATCTGCTCCTGAAGTGAACTCAGTCGTATGTTGTTAGGTGATGAGTACCAATCTACTGGCCTGTGCATAATCAAACAACTGTGCATGCATTGTAATGGCATATTTAACTGAGTGGTCTTGCTTGTTTTGTTGTGCTTCTGCTATTGCCAGTAGTTTCAGGATCATATTACAATATACTCCAGTCATGCTTGTTCCCAGGCCCCCATCTCTACTGCCAGACTTTCTTTTAGGCTAGGAGGACAAGTTGTGGCATTTTATGCATGACTAGTTACTCTAAATGCCTTTAATTCCTATTTATTATCTATTCTAGAAAGATCTTTCCTCAATTTGTTGTACCTCTTATCTGTACACCTTAATCCCCTCCTCTTCATTTATCATCTTTGCAAATGATCAACTAGAGCTCCCCTAAAATGCTCAAGATTTGTTGCTATTGGTGCTCAATGATTTGAAAGTTGAAGAATGAAATTGTTCTACTTGATCTTTGGGCCAGTGGAGACTCTAAATGTCACAGAGGTGGTATGTTCAGACTTTAAGGGTGAAGTTGGTATACTACTGACTGTATGCATTCAGTGCTGGTTGTGAATGAACTAACAGGTCTGCTTTTTGACTAAAACAAGAATGAAATGTAAAGAAAAAGGAGATTAGTTAAAAGCACAACAGGTAAAATGTGATCTTAGTAACTTGTAGGGTAGTTTTTAACCTATGTTATTAGCTGTGGGACACTCATGTTCCTAATAGGTTAAGGATAAAGTTGGTGTTGCTGGGATTCAAAGCAGAAGGTTTAATTTTAATTTTGCATGATTTCATGCTGATGCATTAGTAAAAGTCCATTGTCACCTGCTTTTCATGTTAGTGAAGGAATTTCTATTAATCTTTCGTTTACTCTAAACCATGGTTTTATTTTACTCAGTTTTAGGAATATAGGTAGATACTCTAGTCCTCCAGTAACATTCCCTTTTTATATTTACCAGATTGACTGAAGAGCTATTTGATTTTCTTTTCGGGGTGGGACAGGCAAATGCAGATGCTTGCCTGAAGTTTCACTAGTTGCTGCTGCCCAAGTAGTCAGAGGCTGTAAAAAATACGTAAATCTCCACGAAGGTGCATTTTATTGGGGAACTAGAAAAGCATTAAAATACCAAGAACCCCTCTAAGGGTCCTGTTCCCAAAATTCCTCTCAAAAAACCCTATGGATCCTCAACACATCCATCTCCTCAGTGTACAGTAATTCTTTTCAGAGTAGCAAATGAAAAAGTTCAACTACTTGTGTAATGTTTCCTTTCTGAACACGTAATGGCAAGTAAGCAATAGCTAACTCCCTGGTCTAATGACTCTTCTTCATATTCCTTTGTAAGTTGCAAAAGAAAGCTCTTACTTAAAGAAAATGTCGAGCTGTATCATCTAAGGAAGTGAAATTATGATTCATTATGATCTGTGGGAACAGAGTTTCAAATGTCTTATGACACCCTGGGCAATCAACTTGGAAATTTTCTTTGGTGTCTGTCAGAAAACAATTGATTGTAAACAGTGCACTGGAATACAAAGTTGCCAATCACATGTGTTGACTGGCATTTCTGATGTACACTGGAAAAAGAATTTCCCTTTAAGGGGAGGTTGCAGTATTGATCTTACCTAGTTGCTATTCCTTCCCCATATTTAACCTCACATGGAATTCTAGGTGTGCTATAAGGTTAATTGTATCTGTTAGCATAGCTGTAAGAATATGGTATTAAACCGTTCCCCGAATTTTTGTTTGTTGAAGCGTCTTACTTCCTGCTTTACATATATCTTAATTGTTTCTGGTTCTCTGAAATCTTTTTTATGTTCTCCTAGAGGAAGTTCAAGATCTCTTCACTGTTCTTATTTAGGAATTCTGTATGGTGTATGTATCAAGCTCCGTTTGAGGTGAATGTGAAGGGCAAGATTGATATTACAAAAGCAGTTTGTTTGGAATGTTCACAATTTATTTGTAAATATTAGTTTATTTTTTTGTCTCTGTGTAGGACTATTGTTTGGTAGTAGTTTTTTCTTTGAGGGGCTACTGTTTGGTCCTATGCAAAATGTCAGTAAAGGCTAAAGTGCAACTTAAATCCTTTAGATAAAGGTCCTAAGTTTAGTGAATTGGGGCTCTTATTCTTTGAAGACAAACAGTGAGCATAAAATTTATCCAGGTTTTTCAGCCACAACACTGGCTATGGACAAGCTATAACTGGATTCTCCATATGACAGGAATTACAGTCAGTGTATCCCTTGGTGGAGCAATCATGTCCAAATACAAATCTGTTCAGAGCATGCTCAGGTTAAAGGCTTCCAGGAGGCCCTAAAGCTTTGGGGTGAGATGTTCTTTAAAATTTCGGTCTCTAAGCATTATTCTGACTATGACTTCAGGTAAGATGGACTATAATAGGCTTGGCATGTTGTTTTCCCCTTTGCATGGCAGCTACCAAAGATATGGTTGCTTGTAGAGGTATCAGCTGAAGGAATCCAAGAGTTGTGACTGCTGTTTGCATGGGATTGTCAGTGAATGCACTGTGTGAATGACTCTTTTTGCTGGGCCTTGAAGGCTTTCTACTGAGATCTGCAGATTCCCACACTGTGAAAATCATCCCTGTTTTGTCAAGTTTTTTTAAATTAGAGGCTTCTGATTTCAGCACACATGCTTCTATTTGGTCTTGAGATTACACAATGCTGTTTTGCTTTCTTTGGGCATGAATTGTTCTCTGTTTATTCTTGCACAAAAGAAAGAGAATGTAGTCGTAAAATATAGTCAGTTCCTCAGCTGGCCTAAATCAGCATAGTTCCATTGATTGCCCTAATTTAAATCCAAATTTGATCAAATAATTTCAAATAGGGTTGCAGAATGAATTAATTTGATAGAAAAAAAATCCTCAGGTGCCTAAAACCCAAGTCTAATTTTCCAGTAGAAGGGCATCAGCTGCTACCTTGTGCTTTCACAACCTCGTATTGGCTGCTTATGGCTCAGTAACTGATACTGGCTGTGAAGGAGACACTTGGCTGCTCCTTTGGCCAGTGGAGAAGAAATGTTGGCTGCTGGCTCTTGTGAGAGAGCAGAGCTATAAAAAGAGGAAATAATAAAACATGATGATTTTGTTAGGGTCACAAAATATTGTAAATAGAAGCATATTGGCCTTTCTGCTGTTTTTCAAGTGCTTTGTATGTTGGCTAGCCAGCTTCCTGGATGTCTGCATTGCCTTAACTGCTTGTCTGTCTAAAGGTGATATATAAGGGGTGGAAAAATAAACTGCTGGTGACCTTTTGTGTAAACTAAGGCTAGAAACAACTGTTTTCTTTAAATTGTTTCCTTTCAGACCTTTATCTTATTTTGGTAATGAAGTCTCCTATGTTTAGCTCTCACCCCCAGAAATCTTTGTAGTTTATAGGATGGTACAGGAGAATTGCAGTGAGCAGAACTTGTATTAACATGTTTGGACTGGTATTTTCAACCCATCTATTTTTGTACAATTTCTGGTTCATCTGAGAATTACAGGTGCCTCAGAAGAGCAAATATCAAATAATAGTGTACCTTGTTAGTGTACATTATTGCTGCCATGCCAGGAAATATGAGCAGTTCCCAGGAACGATGCACTTGGTGTTCACATGTGAGCTTTCTGCTTCACAGGGGTAAGCTGGCTTGGTTTTTATGAAACACTGAGCAGTCAGAAGATATGGGCTCAGCATGAGTTCTGTTAACAAAGACTTTGAATATGATATCATGTGTAAGCACTGAGGGGTGCTGGGTGTCCCAGTGTGAAGGGCAAGAAAGAGAAAGTGTAAAACTGCAAGTCTGGCCCATTGCACTATTTCGGTCTCGTGCGTGTGGATTTCACAGGAAGGTTGAACCAGAGTGTGCAGGGCTTTACTGCTGAGTCTTATATGAATTACCTTGTACTGTGTGAAGGATTTGATTTCAAGAAAAAGCTTGGAAGTGTTTTGTTGTAGATTCCACATTCATTCTTGTGGTCTTTTTCTGAGCTAGTCTTTTAAGACTTTTTTGGTGTAAAAAAAAAAAAGATTTTTTTTTTATTTCTTTCCCTTTTGCTGCTGGATGCAAATACAAGGATAATTTTGGGAGGGTACAGACACTTGTAACACATCAAGAAAGATTTGGTACATTTAGATAGAAAGATTAAGCTGCTTTTGAGCTTGATGTTCAACACCAGTCAGTACCTATCCAGGTGAGGTGGAGAGATGGGTAAAAATCCTTCTGCGGACACAGATGGAAGGAACATTCTGTGTGAAAACTCAGTAGCTTGTTATTGGGGCACAATAGCTTTACAAGCCATGAGATGCTCTTTTGCCGATTCCCACCTAGGAATGTCCACCTGTGTGCAATTCCACCAGGTCTGTGGCCTGACAGATGGTCCTAACTAATGAAAAGAGTCGTTTTAATTAGTCCATCTAAAGACATTTATTCACACTGGTGGGTGCTCCCAATAAAGTTTCAGTGACTAGGATCTGTGTTGCTGGCTTCCAGCAGTCACCATCTGTTTGGTGGCAGAAACTGGCTGTGGTATCACCGCATGTATTTCCCACTCCAGTGGGCTGGAAACAGGTTTAAAGCTTGGGGAAGGAGGGGGAAAGGTCTCCCAGTTACTGCCTACAGCAGTTTGAAAGATGTGGTATCCCTGCTTCCAGACCTAGGATTACAACAGCTTATCCTGCTATCTCTAGCAGCAGTTTCAGAAAGCAGCTTTGGAAATCGTGCTCATTTCCTCTGGCAGCAGTTTTTTAATATATGAGAATACCTTAAGTGTATTTACTAAGGCTCTTTCTTAGACTACTGGACTATTTCTTAATTGAATATAGAAAATCCCTCTATTTTTAATGACTGTTAGAAAATAATCTAAAATAATTAGAATTAGAAATGTCATGCCAGTAATGCTTATTCTGGGAGTACAGGAGTTTACATGCTAAAGAAACCTCACTGGCTGCATATTAAAGGGAAGCACTTAATGGCAACACTCAATTAGGAATTAGGAGGGATGGTAGGGAGCTGGAGCAGTACAATAGAAGATTTGCAAGGCTTTATTGCCCATGACTAGTTTGTATTCTCTGCATACTGACAAACTAGTTTAGTTAAAGGGATAATTAAACCAGTGGGAAATTACAAAATTTCCTGGAGAGGAAACACAGGCTAGGCATGAGACAAGAATTGTGGGAATTCAGCATCCTTTAGGATAATTCTAACTATAAGTGTTGTTTACATATTTGACCCACTTACAGACCTTCCCTGGACAACTCCTAGATCCTCCCCATTACCAAACCCTATATTACTCAATTTTTTTCAAGCTTTAACTTTCATGTGAGTTTAGTGAAAGCTTTTTACATGAAAAGGATAGTCATAGTATTACATTTTGTAGTTTTTAATAAAGACTTCCTCATAAGGTTTGATTAGACAAAGTTAGAAGTCTGAACTGTTGAGAGACCTTCCAAATCATTTATTTTCTGGTTTCTGTGGTTTCATTTTCATGTCCTTAAGCTTTTGCTGAAATGTTTTTTCTGTGTAAAAACTAAGGCACTGATGCCAGTAACATTCCTCTAGGAGGTATTATTTAAAAAGCTATCACCCTAATCATGAAACATGCTAAGAATCATCATTGCTGTCATAAGATCTGGTAGAAGCAGTGGTGCCCATTTTGGATTAGTACGTTTATTTTGATATCCTCTCCCATGTTAATGTGATCAGATTTTCATTGTTAAATTATCTGCCATTCTCAAAAGGCCCGAAGGGCAGCCTTGAGGTCATATTCACTCCAGCTGTCAGTATTACTTGTGGAACTCCTCCTCCTTCAAACTAAATTTGCCTGTTGTTGTGTGGATAGCTGCCATTTTGTTGACACTGAGGGACTGACTTTTGGCAGATAAATGTGCCTGACCTTTCCTCAGAGGGACCACGAGTTTTCTTCCTTGGAGACAAATTGGTTTAAGAGACAGCTTCATGCCAGGACGTCTGCAAACTGCCTTACAAATGATGGGTCCCACTTCCAAAACCCTACAGCTTGGCTACCCAAGCTGTAATTTTTGGTGCTGTACTGCCTAGTCATGGACCAGGATCCCGCTGTCTGGCAAACACAGAACCAGGGCATCCTTGCCCCAACATATCTATGTTAAGTACAAGATGGCAACAGACAGTGGCAAACAATATGCTGATGTAGCTCTGGGCAGACCCAGCTGTAGCTGCAGGCTGTTGTCAAGCACCACACACGGTCATAGTCACAGAAATTAAAGGATGTGCAACTTAACAGGATGTGTATTTGAGAGCTTAATAATGAGGATCAGACTGGCTCGTGTACTAAGTGCAGGTAGAAGCCACGTGAGAAATGACACGTAAGAGCTTCAAAATAATAATGTTTATATAAATTAACGGGAAAATATCTAACAGGAACTCTTAAACCAGAAGAGAAACCTCTGTTCAGGAAACAGTACAGTAAAATTGGAGAAGTTTGACTATAGATTTAATCAATTCTAATTAATTTCCCTTGATATCCACTCCTTTCCATCACCTGAGATAGATTTACTTGACCTGGTATACCTTGGTCTGTTTCAGAGTAACTTTAATTTTATACAGTATGCAGTAAAATCTGCTATTTAGGGTGCGAAACTGGATCAAGGGCTGGTGTCAGATGTGTTCCATTTGCTCGTGCCCAGAAGACTGGGACAGAGAGCTGAAGGTGACACCTTTAATGGCTAAAAGCAGGACGCAACAGAAGGTATCTGTCTTGAGCTAACTCCTTGAAGCTAACTCCCTTGTCCATTGTGCATGGTCCACCAGAGCCAGTCCTGTGGTTCTCATAGAGTGAAGAAGTTCTAGAGGCTAATTTGGGGTATGACTGGAAAGGAGAATGCAGGCATAATTTGGACAGAATCAAAGATGCTTTGTGAGGACCAGATAAATGGTGAAGGTGTTAGGCCTGGTGACTATCTTCAGGCAAGCTTCAGCTAAGAGGAGTTACTGGATATCCTTTTGGGTGGAGAGGAACTTTAGGGAAGAATTCCAGCAGATAAATGGTTTTTAGACCAGTTTTCTGTTGAAATTGTACCTGTTGGAGGCCATATTCATCTGAACGAAGTATTTAATCTAGAAGGTTTTTCCCCAGCTCAAAGTTAAATCTTGGGAGAAAGGAAGTAAAGTGGTACTGGGTTCCTATTTTAGCCCTTAGCACAATATGAAAAATATTAATCCAAGTGATGCTTTACAAAAATTCTCCTGCTAATTAGGTACACTGAGATTTTCCCATATGACTACCTTTGCAAGACTTATTGTCTAGTCTGAGATAGGTATCTCTGTCTCTGGTTTTAATAAACATATCAAACAATATAAGTTTTCTTATTGTGAAACAGCAAAAAAAAAAGAGGGGAGGGGGCAATTAAGGCTCAGGATCTACCTTTACCTCCAGTTCTACTTCAGGCAGACTAGACAGCACAAATAATGTTTTGAGATGAAAAAAAGACAATGAAAAGAGCTGGTAGATAGATAGTAAGCTGGGGTAAAGGGTGGACTTTGTAAAGATCCAGATCTTAAAATACCTGTATCTTGGGAAAGAAGCCATTATAGGAAGAGACATTTGTAAGAAGAGAAAAAAAGGATGCGAAAATGGACATTTTTAATGAGGAAGTAAAGGGATGAAAATCAGGAAGCTGAGAGGTGTGTGTGATGAGAGAAGTAATGGAAAGTGAGTTGCAGGTGGGGACTGATTTCCTGAGGACAGGATCATATGAGAAGGAAGGTGTGGTGGCAGAAGAAGGAGATATACAGCAGAAGAGATCTCTAGTTTGAAGACCTGTCAGTCCAAAGGTCATGATACCATTAGTTTTCAGACAGGCTTTGTCTCAGGCCTCTGAGCTTCTGAGGTTTAATCTAAAACAGATTATTTATATATTTATTTTGTGAAAGGCAATGCAGTTAGACCTGTCATTAGTTACTTATCATGGTATTGAAGTGGGTAATATTTTTGTTGTTGCCTCTACATTGTTGTTGCTTTTATTGTACCATATGTTCTCGCTGGGGTGTCTAGCTTGTATGAGCATCCTTGAATTTTTTTAATAACCGTGTGTTGCCTCAAATGCATAGTCTATGAGTTTGAGTGAAGTTGCTGCTTTCTTTCCTGAGCAGATTTATGCTCTAGATTAAGCGAAGATGAGGTATGGTTTGGACTGGTCTCAGGCTTGAAGCTCCCTTTGCAAAACCCCCTGCTTACAACTGGGAGTTTGTTTCTAAGCTTCTTAAAAGGTAAATCCCGTGTTGTTAAAGCAGAGTCTCTTTTTAATGCTGATAGTAACTGACAAGGTGTGAGGATTTTTTTATGCAAAGGACAAGTGTAGCAATGACCCTGACCTTCACTTATACTCCCTCCGATACACTGGAGTAAGTTTGTAGGCTTTTCTCCTAGAGTAAGTTGTTTTCGCTACCTTTAGCCATGGAGCCATTTCCATTAGGAAATATGCCTGGAAAACCTGACTGACTTAACGCTCTTGTTGCATATGCTTGGATTTTCTCTGTCTCTATCACTGGTTGAGCTCTGAAGATTATGGTGGTTTGGGGAGGTTTTAGTCCAAAAAACCTACAATTGAGGATGATCTGAAGATAAGAGGAACGTAAAATCTTCTCAACAGATCTTTATGAGAGGTGCAGCAATGCACATTTTTTCAAGGTCTTGGAATATCAGGCAAGGATTCAACTTTGCTTGTTTAATTATCTCAAACAGTAGAAGGTGTAATCTCTGATGCTTTTAACTGCTCAGGTTGTAGACATTTATGTTTGTGATACCTGAGCATCTGACTTGACCACGCTGGTCCTCGTGAAGCGAGATGATCATTTTGAGGAACTTGGGAGGACATCCTAAACGTTCCAAAATCTGCCACAAACCTTTTCTGCTCACAGTATCGAAAGCCTTGGTGAGATCAACAAAGGTAACATAATTAGTTAATTATCTGAGAAGCATCATCTCCTCAGATGGTAAGATTAACGCAGAAATTGACAACAGGTTAGCAAAGGCATACAGAGCTTTCGGTAAACTCCATAAAAGAGTGTGGCAAAACAAACACCTGAAGAAAAGTAATAAGATCAGTGTTTACAGAGCCATCGTACTGTCTGCTCTTTTATATGCATCTGAATCATGGGTCATTTACTGGCACCACTTGTGTCTCTTAGAACGCTTCCATCAGCGCTGCCTCCATACAGTCCTAAACATCCACTGAACTGACTATGTGACCAACATGTCTGTCCTTGAACAGGCAGCAGTCACGAGCATTGAGGCCATGCTGCTGAGAACTCAGCTGCTTTGGGCAGGGCACGTCTCCAGGATGCAGGACTACTGCCTCCCTAAGATTGTGCTCTATGGGGAACTTGCCACTGGTTGCTGCAAGAGAGGAGGCCCGAAGAGGAGATACAAGGACTGCCTGAAACAATCCCTCAGCCTTGGCCTTATTGATCACCACCATTGGTCTACCCTGGCCTCCAGTCAGGAGGCCTGGAGACACACCATCTATAACACTGCTGCTACTTTTGAGCACACACGCAGGATCACTCTTGAGGAGAAAAGACAACACAGAAAGAATCGCGTCTTGTTGATATCACCTGGGGAGTCTTTCTGCTGTACGTTCTGCAACCAGACTTGTCTATCTCGCGTTGGCCTCTTTAGCCATCAGCGCGCTTGTAGCAAGCGTGGGTAGAGCCCTTCTCAAATCTTCGTTTGCGAAGCCTAGCCATGATGATGACCTGAGCAACTTCTCAGAGTAATAAAGGTTTCTGAATTTTCTTCTGAGTTTCACCTATGTTCTGTCATGCTCAAGTACCTGAGCCTCTGCTCTTCAAAAAGCTGATTCAGGGTCAGAGAACACATTCTGAAGTTTGAAAGCTCGTGTTGCTTTACAGCAGAGCAGAATGTATCTTTTTCTTATGTGAACTGAAGCTGGGTTGAAGCTTCAGTTTCCAGAAGAAGTTGTGCTTTCACTCTGGGACTCTGAAAATGAGTGATCATTTTCATCATCATGGGCCTTGCCAATTCTACTATCAAAATAGGCATTAAAGTCATTAACATTCTATGCAACACCTTTTAACAGAAATTGCGTGGTCAGAGCTTCCCTGAGCAGAACTATTCATTACTATTCCAGCCTGTGTACTTCATTTTTTAGAATTTTTGTGGTTTGAAGTTTTCCAAATGATTAAGTTCCTCTGTGAAGGAGCATAAATCAGCAATATACAGAACAAAAGAGGAGGGAAAGAGAATGTGAAAATGCGTTGCTGAGAGCAGTGGAAAAAAAACCCCATCATAATTACTATCCAAATTGAAAACCAATGCAAGGATATATTTTCCTCTTTTTTTTAAGCTGTCTTTGTCTGAGTTACCTTTCCCTTTTCTTTCATGCATGTTATTGGAGTTTTAGTTATAAAGCATGTACAAGAGAAGTAATTTTAGCTTTTGTGAGTTATGGTTGTGCTTTTCATTTTCCTGCAGGTGTTCTGCACAGCAAGACAGGCTTGTTGGGTCTGTTGCATGGTGCCCACACAACATTACTAACATGCAGCTGTGTAGAAACATCTGGACAGAAACATTGACTTGAAAGCACTTGGAATGTGTGCATGTGAATTTTTTTTCTAGCCATATAGGCATGATGTGTAGGGTGTTCCATGGGCCACTGCTTCTCTGGCCTGAGCAATGAAGGACTTTGATGTCTTATTTCTTTTTTTTTTTTTTTCCTTTTTTTCTGTTGCCATTTTTTTAAAATACTTCTTGTCTCTTCCAGGAAGGCTGGAGCCCACATGAACCTTATTTCTAGGATGGAGGAGTGGAGGGAGAAATGAGAAGCTGCTGCTTCTCAGCTCAGACATTCAGCCAGTGTAGGTTCAGACCACCGATACTGAAATGCTATGCTGGAGGCTAAATGTACCTAGGTACTTATAGTACTTCCTTGCTTTTTACACTGCTGGCTTTTTCAATATTCCCTTTCAGCCCTCAGGTCTTTCCCAACTTCCCCCAATCTGACCTTTTCCCAGCCTTAGCAATATTTTACTCTTTCTAGGCTTTTGAAGCTTCTAGCTTATTTGCTGTTTTGATCACTACAGTACCAGGTTCCTGTGTTAGCTTTAATGGAAAGTGCAGTGGATCTGTATGCTTTAGCCCTGTTGGGGTTGTTTGGGATGCTGCATCCAGAAATTTGGGGGCTGATATAATGTTTTTGACTGGTTGCTTGCATCACTTGGTGAAAATTGTACTTTGTGAGTTTCTCTACTCTGATCATCACCTTTGTTTTGAGAGGCTTCTTGCCTTAGGATAGACACAGCTATGTTCTTCTAACAGCAGCTATGCCAGCAACATATTTTTATTTCTAGTTTAATGAAAATCAGTACGACTCTTTCTGATGAACTTGACTGGATGTCTAAACAGATCTTTAATAATATGTTTTTTTTTTTTCCGGTTGCATTTGATCCATCTGCTACTGAGCTTGAGAGAAAGTGTCCAGATGATAAGGGGAGAACTGTCTCTTGTGATAGACTGAAGTTTCTGGTGGTGTGATGTGTTTCTTTTGTTGTTGTTGTTTTTCCAGTTGCCCACTGAATTCTAGTTTAATGCTATACTATTGTATAACTACTCATTTCCAGTTTTCTTGAGGTGGTTGTGGCTGATGGGAATCCTGAGGTTAGATTCCTGGCCATATTTCAATGCGTTATGACATCTTTTGCTTTTTCCGTCTTCTGTTTTCTCATCTGTTTCCAGGTCTTTAATAATCTCCCAATTATAGAGCCTAAAGTTGTGCTGGCTTGTGTGCTGGTAGGTTTCCTGTAGAGGTTTCCAATTTCAGCACCTTTGTATGTTTCTGGTTTTCACTGCTGTTGTATGGGCGTAAAACCAGAGGTGACTAGAGCTCACCGCCTTCCTGTTTAATTGCATCTTGAGCCCTAAAGTGTCTAATAACCTGAAAACCCAGAGAAGGAGCTGTCTTTAGCAAGGTTTACTGACATACCTATGCAGCACAGAAGATGACATTATGCTTATTCTGCTTGTGGTTTTATTTGGCCAGATGTGAGCCAGATGTGAACAAGTATAACTGTCTTAGTAATATGTTGTGCTAGTAAGCCTTTTATCTCAACTTATTTTGGCTAGGCCGAGACTTTTGAGGCTCAGGGAGCAGACGATGTGTGGAATTACCCATCTGCATTCAGTGTCAGGAGCTTTCCTACTGAAGAGACCAAGTCTGCTTTGTCCAGGAGTGGTAAATGTGTTGCAGCCCAGCCGTGGCTGGCCTGGAGGTGGGCTGTATGTAAAGATCCATCTTGGGCTCCTGTGGCTTTCCCTACTAGCCAGCAGCTCTCCCTGTTTGCTATACATGTGTTTCTAGCAGTAATTGCTCTTTCCACTGGGTTCAACATCAGGGAAGTGTATTGAGTGCTGTAAGAGAGGTTTGTTATTTGCTATTACTCCCATCTATGGGAGTAATAACCTATATTTTCTGTCTCAATCTACCTCACAAGTTCCCAGCCATTGCTGTCCACTGGACAAGAGCACTGAGGAAGTTACATGAATGAGACAAGTTCTTACTTTGCTCTTCATGTACGTAGCTTCCTTTTCGTTTTCCTGTGTGCACTGAAAAATGTTAAAGGCTTTACAGTAAATTTCATCCTTGCAATGATAAAAGAAAGATTGATTTGGTCCAGAATTTTTAATTTGGAATAGTTCAAGTGTGAGAAATACATCCTCAAAAGCCAGTTTAGTCTTACCTTGAATGATCAGCCTATGTAGTTCTAAAAAAAATATTTAATTCCTAAAATTCAGACCTGTCCTTGGCAGTTTGATGTTTCCTGCCCACTGATATTGCCATTGATTTACCAGTTTGGTTTTTGGAGTTGCAATCATGAAATGATTGTTCTAATGGGTTAGAAGCACCATGGAAAGGAAAAACCATGTTAATTTTTTAATGGCTTGCAGATTAGTTTTATCTGACAGTGCTGTACTGAATTGGTGGTTACTTAGATGTTCATCTAATGAGGAAAAGCATAGGCAAGATAGTTACTTTCCTTTGTTTACTAAAAGGACTAGGAAATTTAAGGAAACTGAGTGGGTGTTTTGCTATTTCTGTTAAGAAAATAGTTTTCTTGCAATTATAGTCCTTTTTTCATACTGACAAAAGAAAGTGCTGTCAATCTGACCTTTATGAAATACATTTTAAGCTGCAGGAGAAATAAATAAGCAGTTTCTGACCTGGCATTTTGAAGGTAAGGCTGATGCTCCATCACTAGCTTGACTGACTCTCAGAATGGTGGCAACTACAACTTGGGGGTGTGTGTTTAATCTCTCTCAAGTGTTCACTTAGAATACTTGTGTCTTAGTTTCCAATCTATTTTATTTTTTTGTGTGCTCTCTGGTGAATACTAAATTGCATAAGGAAGTGTCAGGATAAGGATCTCTCCTATCTTCATTGTTTGTAATACAGTTGGTAAAAATATTCTTTAAGTAGAGGTCTTACCATCATCTGGGTGAGACGCTGAATTGGATTCTGGCTTTTGATTTTTGGTTAAACTCTGTTTTTTGTGCAGTGTTTTCAATTGTAAATGAAGTGTCTTGCAAACTCTTCTATAACTAGAGAATTCAGTGGTTCCTGAGGCTGCTCAAGGTAATATCAAAACTAAAGGTATAATTTTTTTTCTTAAGATTTCCAGCTTGGACCTACAACCAGACCCGAAGACCTGTGTTTTGGATCCAGAAATTTGAATCAACCCTCAGTCATCTTGTCCAATACCTTGGAGGGGAGGGTGTGAAGTTGAAGTTCATGACTAGTGTAATAATTATTGTTCTTTGACAGTGGATTATCAGTTACAACGAAAGTTTATGTACACAGACTGGAGAGGCAGTTCTGTGTTAGCAAGGTTATTGTTTTGCAACTGTTTGGAGTAAGAGGACCTTTATTTGTTTAAAGCAGTTTGGCTATTGGCAGTACAATCAACATAAATTGTTTTCTTGAGCTCCTGTTGCAGGACAAAGCACTATTACCCACTCTGAATTCCTGTGCCTTTTTAGCCAAAGACACTTTAAGAAGTCCAAGAATTTATTAATGGAGCAGGGTTTAAATCCTGCTTGACCTGTGAAAATCTGAAGACGGTCTTACATGTTTTAGTGACATCCAGATTGGATTAGTGTAATTCTTTGTTTGTAGTTCTGCCAGCATCATCATTCAGAAATTACCGCTTCAAAACACAGTAATGAGAATGATCTCTGTCACTGCAGAAATAAGCAAGCTAAACAATCCAGACCTCTCTCTTCAGAGGCTCCCAGCTCTAACAAAATTGGCTTGAACATCTGTTTTCTGTCTTTAAACTATTTAATGATTAGGTTCCTAATTGTTTGACTGGGTGTCTGTGTAAGCACAGACCCAGGCATTTTTGAGTTGATGCTGGACTTCTGGCACTAAAAAGCAATACTGAATAGATACAATCAATTTATATGAAGCGCTTTTTAAATAATGCCACCTTCAGTGTGAATTTTCTGGAAGACTTTTGTTGGTTTCTTATTAGTTGCAGCTAATACAGCTCCTCAGCTAATAGTATGTTGCAGATTTTAGGATTGTTATTTTAAAGAGTTGCAGGCTAACTTTGGTGTACCTCCTTAGAGGTTATTTGGTGTATAGAGACTCGGTTGTTATAGAGGGAATAGTTCGCTGCTCCTTACGAAGACAGAACACATGAAGAGTGAAGTGTGTCTATTTCTGTCTCTGCTTTGTAGTTCAGGAAAGAACAAAACCAAGTGCTTAACTCGAACCACATGCTTTGCTAGAACACATAAGCAAGTGTTCAAATGTTTCCTTGTGCACTTTTTGGAATTAGGTTGTACTGAAGTCATTATGCTTTGCCAAGCTAATGTGATTTCTGCATATTGTTTTGTACAGACCCCTCCTAATGGAAGCCTAGTCTTGAGGAATGTTTTCTGGGCTTGCAGCCATTGCATCTTTTCGGGTGAAGACTGAATCTATGAAGTTACTTTTCTGAATGTAAAATGTGAAGAAAATCACCCACCAAGGAGAATGTCATAGGAAGTTTCTGTTTTCTGTAATGGTTCTTCCCACAGAAAACTGACATTTTCTCTGACTGTCTTTTTAAACAACTGATAGCGGGGGGTAAATCAAGAGTAGGCTTATGGAAAAACTAATTTAATTTCAATAGTATCCTCTCTGGTTTTGTTATCAATGTAATCTGCATTTGTGTCCTACAATAAAATGGGTCAGCAGAAGTTTTTAATGTTCCCAAATTTCAAGTCATGGGTGTTTGTTCTGAGCAGTGATGATGTCTCCTGTTTGCTCTTGGTAAAGAGGCAGCAGAGGTACATGATATTGGAAGTTTCTGATGGTTTATTTATTCTCTCTCATTTGGGCTGCATCAGGTCAGCAGTATGGTGGCAGTTACTAGTATAAGTATACTCCTACTTTCCTATTTCCAAAATGTTACTACAGCAGTGAAACTGGAGGATTTTAAGGCTACTTATATCTTGCTACTTATAATATTGCTTCTGTAAGTTCCTTTTTTTTTTTATTTTTAAGACAGAACTACCAAATACTCCTTTGTACATCAATCTTCTACAACCCAGTGTCATCTTATTCACAGATTAGTACTTAAGTTTTTTCTGTATCTTTTCTGTGTGGGTCAGATATGCATTTTTGTCAGGTGTCTTTTTTTAATTTAATTCTGATCTAATAGTGCCTAAGTGGTTTGAAAAGAAAAACAAGATGATTAGATATTTGAGTAGAGAAGACAAAAGGACATTTCATCAACACAATATGCTTTAACTATGTAATTTCTTCAGTATCATCATGCTTTTAATTCGGCATGCTGGACTGTTGAATAGAAAAGCCAGGTATTTCTGTGAGATGTTTGTCCTTAATTCGTACTTACAGAAGAAGCTTTTTGAAGTGTTTGAAATGTTTTTCCTTTAGGTATGTTTGGAAATTTTACATAGAGAATTCTGTGTTTTTAAAAGTGTGAATTCAACAATTTCACAGAATAGACCACCTTCAACAAAACTTTCCTTGGTTTAGTTTTTGTGAGAACTGGAGAGAGAGCCATCCCAAAATATCCTGGCATTTAGCAGAGTTAAGTTTAGGAATACAGCAATTTCAGGGAAGGGCCTTATCCTCATAAATTGTGATGTAGTAACTAGTACCTTAACTAATTTGTGGTAGTCCCTCCCTGTATGTTTGTTGTGTACAGCAGATCTGAGATAATTTGAATTTGTTTAATGTTGAAACCATAGATATTTCTAATAACCTAATAATTGGCTGTTCATGTGGTTTGGGGAAGATTGAGGACATAGAAACAAGCCAGGTCACTTAGCATACATCAGGCCATATTAACTGCTTGTAACACATGCCCCAGGACTAAGGAAAGCATGGATGAATTTAATTAAAGTAAATTCTACTGGACCAAATTCTTCTTTCCACTACAGGTTCCTCCAAAGAACTATTTGCAGAAGGGAACTCTGTAACTGAAATCTGGTCTTGTACCCAGTGCAGGTGCCTGCATTGCATGGGTAGGTTGCTGATTTTTACACAGCAGTGAAAAGAGGAATCCACATCTCTGTTGCCAATGTGGGACACATTGAGTGGATGAGATATAAGATTGTCCTAGGTATTGATTTCTTGTGAGATGGAGAACTTGCTGAAGCACAAACATGGGATTTCTCGTGGTGAAACAACACCAGTCTGTCTCCCAGCACATTGAAATACTGTGAATAAGCTATCATAAAGGACAGAAAAGAAAGCTTAGAAAAAACATGAGTGGAAGTATATGGATGGGGTTTCCTCCCACATTTCAAGCTCTTCATTTTGTAGCCGATTTCCTTTAAACGTGTGGTACACGTTGCCAGCCTTTACTTAAAATTCTATTCCCCCAAATGATGTTAATATGTTGCAAACCATTCAGCTGGGAAATGTGCAGCACAATTTCTTTCCTTTTAAGGGTTGAGAGGTCCTTATCTAATGCTTCTAACGGTTCGTCTGTGAGGTTCTCACTACCTCAGACTGTGCCTTTTATTTCAAAAGAAATTGCAACAGATTTAATGAAGGGAACATTTTGAAACCAATTTCCAGTATGCTTTTCCTAAAGGGATTAAACTACTAATGTAAATGTTCACAATAAAGCAATACTCACACATATGATGAAATTTGAGATCCAATCATTCTCTGGCATTCACACACTTGGAAAGAGTTGATTGAAATTAGTGCACCCTTCAGGTGCCCCTGCCTTTTCCCTCGATTTGTCACACTCTGGAGTGCATCAAATAGAAATTCCACTGGAATTTAACTGATTTAACCTCTGCAGTAGACAGATTCTAATTAACCTCAGTTTGGGGGATGTGGTAGAGGTCGTACTGTAGACCTACATCAAGGTAGAAAATTGAGTGACAGTATATATTTTCATGGTATAGTTTTCTAGAAACAGATGTTAAAACAAACATTTCTGCAAATGGGGCACTAAAAGGGATAGAATTTTCCTCTTTGGTTATGGGGTACAGAGACCTTAGATTTTCTTCCTGTTAGAAGTTGGAATTTGTCAAAGTAAGGAAATGAAATATCAGACTCCTGCTTAGAGACAGACTTACACTCTTTTTTGGTGAGGAAAAGCCATTTAATTTAAAGAATTAAAATGTTCTGACTGAAATACTTAATATAGCACTGGATTTTGTTTCTTGCTTTTGGTGTTTAAAAGGAAGTTCTCTCCCACGCAACTTTGAATGAATAAACATTTTAAGGGATGTGATATCAAGCCAGACAACCAGGAAAGGTGTTGGGTTTTGAGATTTAGAATAAAAAACTAACTGTTTTATGGGACACAACACATGTTGCTGGTTGTTGTTACAGACTCTGAGGATGGTTCACAAAAATTATTTGTGAAATTTTTGTACCTATAAGAAAAGTAACTTAAAGAAGCCTTGGAGATTGATCCATGAGGGAGTTGAATCACTTCAATATTGATTGGAATAATAACCATGCAAAATCCAACAAAAGCAGGCTTTTAGAGCTACTCTAGTGCAGTGCTGTTTTCATAATGCAATTTGTTGAATGGTCAATATAGCCAGAGGATATTTTGGACCTAATCCTTGGAAATGAATCAAATGCTTTATGATTTAATAAGGCTGGAAAATGGGTACTACTTGTATTTGAGTAAAACCTTCTAGAACCATCATCCAATCTGAAATACTTGTTAAGAGAGAGCACTAGATGAAACAACATGAAAGTGACTTTGAGAGACTGTAAAATGCCCCGAGATATTTTGATTAGGATTCATCAGCTGACAGTGCAAGAGTGGGATGGTGGTCAGAGGGATTGCAGCTGACATTCATCCCAGTAGGACTGAATAACTGTGTGAGCAAAGGGGCAGCAGAAACCTTTGTGAGAAAAGGGCTCTAGGCTGGATGCAAGCAACAACTGGGCAGCTATCAACATACAGCTGGCTGTTTAAACAAATCTGTTTTAAAGATAATTGAGAGTAAATATGAATACTGAGCATGCAGAGCTGTGCAGTACATTCTAACCTGAGGTCAATGGTTTTCCAAATATACTGACAGTGGAGTGTAGGTATGTGGGCAGCTGGTTCCCTAGGGAGCTGGGACAGAGGTGAAGATGGAGAATGAAGAAACAGCTGACACTTGTTTAATTTGAAAAAGCAAAATAAATCTTGATTGTTTATTGTGGGATTTTTTTTTTTTTTTAGTCTTCAGTGAGACAGAAGAGATGAAATGTGGCTCTGTCAAGGAGAGGGGTGAATTTGCTAAAATTTGAGGCAACAAACTAAAACAAGGAAGCAGACCAGATAGGAAGGACATGCTCATCAAAAATTAGACATATTTAAGAGCTGGGGAGAGAGGAGGAGAAATCTCTCAGTATTAGAGGAAGAAAAGGCATCAGATGAAGATAAATATGTTTGTCGTTTCTAAAATTAGAGGAGCAACAAAACCCACTGAATTTAAATGTCAAACTGAAATTGTTTTTTATCCCAAGAGAGAAGGAGGGCATACTACACCACATTTTGAGGAAAGAATTTAGTATTTTTTCCTTTGTCCATATTGGCAAAAGAATCTGTGTGTGTGTCTGTTTTTGCAGAGATAAACCTTTGTCCAGTTGTTCTGCTTTTATCTCATATGCTTAAGGAAATAATATAGTATCTGCTCCTCCTTATTTTTATATGTGCAGGCCTGTGGCACAAGCACCATGATTTTGGTCTAAGAGTATTAGCAATCCTATGTGTGAATGTACAGCAAACAGCAACCATCAGAGATGGTTTTACATATATTATGCAATTAAGTGAAAGAAATACCATGTGCTGCAGTGAGAGGGAAGAAAGACTACCCTATAATGCAGGGTCATGGGTAATCTGAAATTGAGTTGAGGTGTATCCCTCTTGTGTTTAGACTTTAAAAACCCAGAAGTTTCATGAATGTTACGGCTTACTTTATTAAAACTAATCTGATTGTAACATTTTCTAAGAAATTATGTTTTCTTTCTAATGCCTGTCAAGCTTGCCTTGCTCCTTTTGCATGATTAGACTTTTGGTATTTCTAGTAAGGTGAAATCCTGCTCATATGAATTGTCAGTAGAGAGGAAAAAAGAGTTTTGTCACACAAGAGAATATGTCACACTACGGTTGTGTGACAGATTCAGTACCAAAGTCTTTCAGCAGCAATGAGAGATAAATGATTGGTTACTCAAGTGATAGCTTCCCTGATGGCCCTGTTGCCTACACACACTTGTTGGCAGACATTGGTAAGAGAAGGGGAAAAAGAAAAGCAACAAACACTTTGAAATTTCAAACTGAAAATGCTTTCGTTTCAGATGGGAAGGTTATGCTCTCAGTATTCACCCTGAAGATTCTGAAATTCTTGAAAGTTTTACCACTTTAGTGTCCCTTGGAAATGCTTTAATTTGCTTGTGCTGGTCTTTTACATTTTTGGTACACAATAGAGAAGTGATATCTTTTATTTCTTGAACATAAAAGACTGGTTACATAAAGTATATTTTTCCATCAGATCTCACGACTGCTACCTGATTTTTATCTCAGGCTAGTGGAAAAATGTGATTTCTTGGGTAATGGAGCAAACTAGGGAGTATGTATTGAAGGGAACAGTCATGCTATACTGACCAGGAATAGTATTAGGTGGGCCAGCTATAGAGATCTCCCTGAGGGCATCAGCTTAGTTTATGACTGTAGTTAAAAATAAAATAACAGGCAAACTGGATACTCACATCAGTTTGGGGGAGAGGCCTAAAATATGGCTAAAATATAAACACTCTGTTCCAAGTACAATTTTTCTATGTTTTTGTGTATCTTCTGATGGAGTGATGTTAGCTGTGGAAAGATTTTTGATTTCTGAGAGAGGATGACAAAGTAGAAACCACCATGATATTTAGTATTCGCTATCTTTAGCAGGTAGATTGTACGGTGTCTGGGTTGTTGTTGTTGGTTTGTTTTGTTTTGTTTTTTCCTCATTCCATACCATTTCCTGTAATTTATTTAAATGACAGTTAACAAAGGTGTAACTCATTTTCCCTTGTTTTAGTAAAATAACTAACTTTTTTTAAGCTCTTTTTCTTATGCAGCTGCGTTCACCATGAATGAAAACTGCATTTCATATTACTCAGGAAGGTCTTTATTGGCATGAAAACACTGATCAGTTAATCAAAGAGATGCTATAATGACCTCAGGAAACTGAAGTGCATAGAGACCTCATCCATGTCTTAATAATGAAAAACCACAGAGTGTTAAAGAAAAGCTCTGATTCTGCACATATTAGTACTTTGACAGCACCCTATACTTATGCCAAGCCCTGTCAGCCTAGTGATGTCCTTATAGAGCCAGGGTGCTTATG
Source organism: Empidonax traillii (assembly GCF_003031625.1). Taxonomy (NCBI): domain Eukaryota; kingdom Metazoa; phylum Chordata; class Aves; order Passeriformes; family Tyrannidae; genus Empidonax; species Empidonax traillii. The sequence goes on along the minus strand of NW_020955406.1, from coordinate 62,108 downwards.
AGCAGGGAATAATAGTTATGTCAGGCTGAAAAGTACTTTGGGAAGTAGCTGAATCCAATGCTCTGCAGTGGCACAGGTCTCCTCTGGACCTGTCAAAAATCTTCAGGCACGTGTAAGGACGGTATGGGAGGTTATATGACCTCTCTTGGCAACCTTATCCTAGTGTGTCACAAGCTTTAATGACAGGAAGTTTTTCCTAGACCTCATCTCCAATGTTTTAGATGCAATAAACTGATTCTTTTTGTTTACTGTACAAACACAGGAAGATATTTGAACAATTGACCCTTCTTTTTTTTTTTTTTTAACTTCTTTTTTTTTTTTTTTTAATTACTTTGTTTGTTTCTCCAAGGTTTGGGAAAATGTTTGATTTTTGGTTAAAGAGCAAAGGTGAAATACACCAGAGAAAAGCAATGAAAGTAATTTAGTTACTGGAATTATTCTTCATTTCACAGTTGAAACTAGATGTTTTGTCATGGTATTTTTAATACTAGTGGTTCATTTCCTTAATAGAACAAAGTAAAGTGGTCAGCTTGCACACAATTTTCTAATTACATATGGGAATATTATGTTGACAAACCAGAACTTATTGCTCCACCAGCATTTTGAAGCACCATCTACTCTTCACAGTGAAGCATTTATAAAGCAGACTATATTTCCAGAGCATTTCATTTTTGCATGACTAATTGCATGTTATAAGTTACAATGGCAATTTGTTTCTCTTGAAAGATGCTGCCCACATCTCTCACACCATATATTGATTTGTCAGGAGACAGTTGATGAAAGGACACCATTTGAGACAGTTTTACTCCAGAGATCATTGGCAGGCGTGGCAATAAATAATTGTAAGACAGTTTTAAAAAAAAAAAAGGCAATCTGATAAACACACTTTCAACCCTGGCTTCGTCCAGGGCAACCCTTTGCAGACAAATATGTTTGCCAGTAAAGTTATCTTGATTCTTCTGGGGTTTTTATGAGTAGTAATTTCTAGAATACTGGTTTCCAGCATGTAGGAACAAGGTTCCATGAGAAGGACTATCTGTAGTTGCCTTTTTCCATACGCTGTCTCCATATACATACGTGGAGGTTCAGCCTCTTTTACCTCTAAGGTTTTTTAGTTTTCATTGCATAAACTAATGATGCCCAAGCTTCCCTAACTGCCAAATATTCACTTAAATGGGATTCATGGGTATCAAGAGCCACATGACTTTCTTACGCATGAATGGTTGGAAAGCATTAAACTGAACTCGTAATGGATAATACATAATAAAAAATGTATTACTGGAGTTTTTGGAGAAAGATTCTACCTACTGAAATTATTCATCTCTTCAGAGTTTCAAGATTGTTTTTTCCTAATAATAATGGGCCAGTAAAATGACTTGATTATCACAGAAAAGCAATAGCTCTTTTATAACTGCACATGCTCCTTTGAGTGATTCCTCTATCTCTTCTCAATTTTTTTTCCTCTTCTGTTGGGCTCTGACCTCTGAGTTTAGTGTATTTTTTCCCATTATGAGCATGAAACACCTTTTTATTTGATTTACAGCAGTAACATGTGATTGACTGGACATGCTGCTTTATTATTGCAGAGGTGACTAACTCTCTCACAAACATATACAAGGTCTTACAAGTCAAGAAGTAATATTTTTATGCAAATAAAGGAAACCAAAAAGTCTGATTTAAGTTTCATTCCTGTAGCAGTGCTCTGCGGGTTAGTGTTAGATTTATTGTCTGTTTAATCACAATTGAAAAAGTATTTGCAAATCTAATTTCTCAAAAACTCCATCTGAAAAGTCCAAGACTGATATATTTTTCTTAGGCACAGCTGGGATGGCTTCTAAGTGATCAGCTGAGGGAGCATGTACTGTGCTAAGATGTGATATAGCAGAAAGTTTGGAATATCCCTTTTGAGACTGTTTTAAGATAGAGGTGACAAAACAGGAGGTGAGAAAGAGTTCATGGAAATCATCACAAAGGCTAAGAAAACATTTCTAGTGAAGGAAAGATGAATAATCTTATTTAATTTTTCTAAGGGTGAGACTGAGATGAATTTTAAGATACCAATGTGCAGTTTTTTAGGCTCTCTAGTTAGGGCACGATAGGTAGGTGGCTGAAGTAAATCCTTGTAAGAAATAGTCTAAGTCAAATATTGCATATATGATGCCTCACACCAATAAAAGAAGCTAGCCTTTTTCCTGATGTGAATTAGCATAATCGATAAAATAATTTGGTTTTGACTTTGGGCTGAGAAATGCCTTTTACCTCCCCAGTGTTTTGTCCTGAAGCTTCATTTTGAACTCCTACTTGGAGGTCACTGTTGAGACAAAGCCAATGTGCTGGTCGTTGTACCTTTTATAAGGAAACACATGTCCTAAAGGTGATTCCAAAAATACGAGTAAGAAATTAAGGGCACACGGAAGGACTGATGTATGGTGTTAGTCAGAGAAGGAAGCTAAATTCAGATTTCCTCGTTTTGACCTTTTGGAGATGATAACATGCTTCAAACTGAAAGTTAATTTGTCATACAAATACATGTACTGTAAATTGGGGAATCAAAAGTGCTGCCAGCTTGAAGATGTACTCAGTGTGAACGTAGCACTAAAGCACAGAGAGTCTGCTGTTGGTAGCACTGGTGTAAGCTTAGTCATAAATGAGCTGCTCCCTTTCAAGAATAGACTGTAAATAATTCTTTCTGACTTTACCTTGGCAGGGTACAGTGTTTAATTTATTTATTTAGCTTGTTGTTTAGTTTTTATAAACTATAAAACAACGTGAAAATCACAAGCTGTGAGTTGATTGGATTAATGCACTGAAATGTGAACTCTTGCTCGTAGTCATTAATGGAAGTGTTAAATGTGAGAGGAAAATGAGGTGATGCTTAAAAATGTGTGTGTTGGAAGGGACTGGAAAAAGCAGTCATTTAAAGAGCTTTCCCCAAGCATCAGGGAATATGGTGATTCTCATAGGAGCTGATAGCAAGAAAGAACCAAAGATATGCCTGGAGCCATATTATGGTTATCCAGCCTTGTAAGGATTTGCATTTATTTTGTGAGCAGATGATGGGTCTTTACTATTGAGTTCTAACACAAGTCTCGGAAGAGATTCAGTGTTAAATATTTTAGGATGATTGTCAGAATTTAGAGCTTTGTTTTCAGAGGTTCCGTGTGCTGTTCTGTTGAAGATGAATTGCTTTACGGCTTGAACTCTGAATTATGTGTCTTACTCTTGAAATCAGGATATTTTACTGTCCTATTTCAATAGTTCTAACTATTGAAAAGACCAATTTAAAACCCACAGACTTGAGTATTTGATTCTTTTCTGAGTAATAAGCTGTGCAAAAGCTTAGTTATGGAACAGAAATTAATTATGGGAAAACAAAGCACACTGTTTTGTGGAATGGAGAGGGAGGAAATAGTGTGTGCTCTCCAGTGACCTTCAAATACGGTTACATCAAATTCAAATGCTTCTAACACTTTTTATAATTCTATATTGGTCTATGTTTAGAGGGAAAGAACCATATTGCTGTACTGCATTAGATTAATTGCCCATTTAGACCAATACACTGGGCAGTACCAAATGGATTGAAAATACATGAGAAATCCCACAGTACAAATTCCTAGCTTCTGTCAGTTGATAGGTTAAACCTTGGAATGTGAAGCTTTGTGTTTATTATCAGGTTTTTTTTTTTTTTTTAAACATGTTTAATGTGAATGTTTTCTCCAGACTCTTGTCTTGAAGATGGAAGCAGACTGCAGTAATAGATTTATTCTCTATAGACCAGGAGGCTGTTTCCTTTTTCTGAGACAGAGTGGCTCTCAGCTCTCCCATGGGAAAGCAGAACTCTCTCCCCCTTTTTTGGTGTGCTCTCACAGCAGTGTGGAGAGCTGCAGCTGATCATCTCAGTTCTACAGTCAGTATATAGGTGATGTCCCTTAATGGATGCCATAAAAATGCAAGGGAAATAGAGAGGGTGTGTTATTCATAATATCTTTGTATTAGCTGAAACCTGGAATTTTGAGTAACTTATTTGATGAGTAGCAATTTTGGAGTTTCTGATTAAAAGCAAAATAAAACTTCTAAAACGTGTCACATTTAACTATGTATTGAAGGGAGGAAGACAGTTGAGTCTCCTCTTGCATGGTGCTGAGCAACCAAAATTAGAACAAATAGTGAGGACTGAATGGGTGGCCTCAGAAGATTATCTGTCTATGTTAGATGAACGCTGAGCTCTGCTTCTCACCTCCTCCACTTAAACTGGATGTGTTAGCAACCCATCACATCCATCCTTGGTGTACAAAGTGCACTTCCACACTTGGTAGCAGAATTGGACACACTGACCTCAGTAATGTGAGTTTTTCAAGGCCAGTATAACTACAGTGAGCTTTCAAGGGATGCTTGTGAATTCTTCAGTAGAGACAAAAAGCAATCTCCAAGTCACATAGAAAAAGGTTTTCCTATTATACAGAAACTGTGTGCGGGGGAAAGGTAACTTTAATTTACCTTTTGTTTTTTCCAAGGTCTCTTAGCACTTCATGTAAACATATAGCATAATACACTGGATATTTATGGTAGCAATATTTACAGTTCAAATCAATAATGTCCCTAGAGCAGACATAATACCCAAACAAGGCTGGGCAATGCTGTTTTTGGGGCCAGATTGACCAAAAGCTCTAGCAGGTCACAGCTGTGACAGGGCAGGAGCAGAAGGGCAGGACTTTGATGCCTTCATAGCTCATAGGGCATTTCACCATTATGTTCTTAAGTAATTCCCTAATCATTTGGCACTAAGGCCAATTCAGGTGAGGATTGAGGATAAAATTTCTTCACTCTTTGTGGGTGCTTCTGAGAGGAGAAACCTGTTTCCTGTGATCCAGAAAACCTCAGTGAAAGGCTGTGTGCCTTATTCCTGGTTATCTTTACTGTGCTGCTGAAGGAAGCCTTGTGTGCTGTTGTCAGTAGGATTAGTTATAGAGAACTTTGCATGAGTAGACATGGGAAGTGTTGTTTCACATGGACATGCTAAATAAGTGGCAGTAATTCCAAAATGTAAGAAGTATGTATCATCCAAAGTGGAAAACCACAACTACAAACTAGTTATAAAAGAGAAATAATGGATGAGTTAAATGCTAATAATCTATTATTCTAATACTAAGGAAGGCAACACAAAAGCACGAACTATATACAAAGGAAAAAAGAGTCAGATGAGTTAGGGTTCAAACAGATCGAAAGAATCAAATTGGTCCATAGGATTAATTTCATGTGTTCAAGAATGGGTATGCCTTAAAGTGGGATTTGATTAAATAACAGCATTTTTATTCTGCGGAGCAGCCAAAATGCGCTTGGAGTGTGGGGCTAGAAAGGTAGTTTGGATAGGTCCAGAATACAAGCAGTCCCGTATTTTTCCTGACTCACAGATATAGTGAGTCCCAATTTCCATCAGGAAGGACTTCTGCTCTCTTTCTCTCTTTGACAAGTGTTAAAAACTTTGAAATGCAGCAGAGGAAAGGACTTCTAGATGTAGAGCTTTTGTGCCCTTATTGCAGGAACTGTTGATGAGGTTTGGTTAGAAATTGTGTGTTTTTTGTTAGCCTTTTTGTTAGCTGTGCTGTAGCATCTTTGCTCAATCTGTCAGGTGGCAGCCAGGTCACTTTCCCAATGAGATCACATCTTATCCTGGCAATTGCTGGAACTTGAACTGTGACTCAAGCAAAAGAAGTTTCTGCTGGTACACTGAGGGCAAATGCCTTCAGCTGAAGAAGTGTCACTACAGTAGTTTTTTAAAGGAAATAGCTAAAAATGCAAACATTAATGTGCTGTTTTAAGATATGGAACTACTTGCTAAATATAAGAACCCAAGCACGTAAAAATGTTACTGATTCCCTGGTAATTGCTGATATGTTGGAGAGATTCTCTGCCTTGTGCTGATGGGGGGGACCAGGGCTTGTTTTTTACTGTGCTTGCAGGACTGTCTGTGACTTTTCCAGGTATGGAAGTATCAACGGGTTACGAGTTTAGCTGCTTGGTACATACTGGTACATGAAAAAGATGGACAACAACTGAAGGGAAAATACCACAGGGCTTTTTAATTCTCGTTTTTCGTAAAACTCAGTTTGAAAGGGAGTGTTCTTGTGCCTTTGCTTAAGGTTTGTGAGGTGATACTTATCTGTCTGGTCATGTAGTACATGCCATACTCTTTGGAAGGTCTGCCAAGAAAGATTTACAGTAATATTTGGCGGCACGATACAAGCATATGGAGCAATACCTCTGAAGCATCATACAGAATGATAGGCCGTTTCTCAGGTGTTAGCTGAGCAGTTTTAATAGCTGCTTTCATGTGTTGTTATTCTGAAGCTGAGTATGGATTTGGTTATTAATTGCAGGATACTCCAGTTGCTGGCTTGGCTTCTCTGCTGTGTCACCCATTTCTAATGAAACCTACTTGTATGGGGGTAACAGAGTCATATCTAAAAAATACATACAGATGTCACAAGCCTTGATTTGTGCAGAACACTGAAGACTCTTCCAAATGTCATCTTGAAACACATGAATCAGAGAGCAGAGGCATTAAACCAGATTAGATAGTGATGTCCAGATAAATTCAAGTGATCTCTAGCAGTTAAACATGAAATTGGCTCACTGAAAATTCTGAAATTATATTCCTAACTATATTCTTATGTTCTGTAGCCATAGACTGAACAATCTAACAAAATTATTCAAAATTCAGTTGCAAAATCCTTTTTTTTCCCTTATCTGTAAGGAGTTACATGTTAACTGATTGAACTTCTCTGTTTTTCATGAGCAAGTGCCACAGGAACCATAATTATTCAAGTATGATTTGACAGTATGTTTGCTTAAAACTGTTGCTTTTCTTTCGTTTTTTTTTTTTTTTTTTTTTTTTTTTTTTTTTTTTTTTTTTTTTTTTTTTTTTCTTTTTCCCTCTGAAATGCACTGCATTTGGGTAGCAGAAAATGGATTCTTTTGATTAGACAGATCAAATGTCTGCTGAGACTGTATGAACATAATGCTGACTGCAGGCAGGATTTACCTTGGGAGCAAATTGGATGAAACACCCCTACTACTACTAATTGGCATAGCCTACCCACTCTGGGCTGTACAAAATGATATTCACCACATGGCTCTGTAGTCCTTGCCCTTCAGACTGGGGCTGTTCCCAGACTTCTGTACAGGAGGCTCTTGGGGCAAATGTTTGCATTTATAATTTCAGTTGTATGACTGCTTTGTAATAACCTGTGCTTTGGAGAACAGTCTTGTCAGTGAGGACTGCAGAGACAGAACACTTTAGGAAAGTAGACAAAGGGCTATGAGGATGGTTGAGGCAAAATTAACAAAAAAACCCCTGAAATCTCATACAAATTATATGGTTTTGAATACCAGTGTGGAATATACATAAAAAAATCTCTCTGAATGCTTTTTTTTTTTTTTTTTTTTTTTTTTTTTTTTTTTTTTTTTTTTTTTTTTTTTTTTTTTTTTTTTTTTTTTTTTTTTTTTTTTTTTTTTTGTATCTTCAGTCTGTTGCTTCAGCATCTCAGCATCAGGATATCTAGTATCAAGGGTTGCTTTCGTTATCAGTCACCACATTTTTTTTGTAGTGAGGATAGGATGTGTCACTGTAGCCATAAGAAATTATTTTTACCAGGACAAAAATAATGGTTTACAATACATTAACTTGGTTTCACCATCACACATGGCATAATTTATATGAGCTCTCATGACAAATAGAAAATAAAATGTAGTGCTGTTGTAATCCTGGAAGCTGAGACCAGACTGGAATATCTTTCCTAGTGTTTAGTGTTAAAAGGTTTCCATGATTTCTAGTGTTTCTTTGCAGCTTAGAGATGACATTATTCACTTTAAGATGTATTTTATAACTGTCTCGTTTGATTAATAAAAGGATGTCTCGGTCCTGTAAAAATTTTGTCTGTGGTTAACTCCAAGGCCAATTAGAGTACATAGTAAGCTAGAAAGGTCTTATGCTGCTCCAGCAGCTCACCTACCATGCACAGAGATGTGATGGAATTAGATGCACATACTGTGTGTGTGAGTGAACTGACCTTTTATTTCTGTCTGTTGCAGTAAACACTCTGGACCTGGCTGAGAAGTTTCCAGGGAGATTTTGTCACGGGCTAATGCTAGTGTCTGACTGAAAATTATTACAAACTAACCTAGTCATGGAAGGAGATGGCAGTGAATGACAAGTTATTTATGAAAAATTTCTTTGAAAAAAGGTCCATGTAATTTCAGGGTTATGTATGTTCGAAAACACTGAGTCATAAAGACAGAATTGGTAGTTGCGCACCACGGACTTAAATGGAAACCTGCTGAAGTTTGGGCTTGTCTTGTTTTGGTTTTTTGTTTGGTTGGTTTTTGTTTGTTTGTTTTTGTTTTGTGTTTTTTTTCTTTTTTTTTTTTTTAAATTCAACTGGTTTTGACCAGGGATGTAAAGTCACAGGAAACCGCATTTTAGTGCTTCCTTCTGAAAATGGTGTGGATAAAATGGGTTCAAAAAGAGTATAACTTCAGACTCAGAGTTACTCAGTTTAGGAGAGAAGATTTAAAGATCCGGTCTACTGATGTCTGATCAAAGGTGAAGATGTTGTGGAGAAACATTTGCCTGTGTATGGAGATTTCAGAGTTTTCAGCAGGAAGAACAACCTCTCACTGTGGTGAGGCTTCCTGTAACTTGGAGCAATGGACAAAAAATCCCAAAATTGGTGCAACTAGAAAGAAAAAGACTTCAAAGTGAGAGATCAGAAATAATCTCACAGTGCATCAGGTTAAACACCAGTATCCTCATTCTAGGGGATATTTAAAATCCAAAAGCTGTTGGAACACACAGTGGAGAAGGTTGTTGCTCCAAAACAAAGCTGAATAAATCCCTTTTGTTTATTGTGTTTGAAAAAAACAAACTGGATTTCTGCATCCCAAGCTGATGGCACAAAACCAGCAGACCTAGGAAAACAGTCAGGGAAGAAATTTGATGGGTACTTTGTGTGATTTTGTTCAGTACAACAACTAATAATATCACATTTTTAAAGGAGATGTTTTCAGAAGAAACTCTTCCCATAGAAAACTCTTTACATAAATATAGGGATCTACTTCATTTTTGAAGAACTTTTTCAAGACTGACAGCTCAGGCATGTGTTGTGGCTCTGACTGCTGGAAATTTTATCTGTGGCTGGAGTACCATGGTGCTGGACATAAGGTCAAAGCAAAATCGGATTCAGTCTTAGCACTGTTACTTTACTATAAACCTCAGCAACAGATGAGATTCAAATGCAATGGCAGTGAACCCAGAGCTCTGGTTTCCAATAAACTTATTATTTGAAGGCTATTAGCAGTTCAGTGAGAGTGGGAATGTAGCACAAAGTTGGATATTTGGAAACCTTATTAGGGAACCAGTTTTGTAATTTATGGTGAGGAATGCATTTGTTCGAGAAGTGACGAACCATTTTTAGCACCTGCACAAAATTCAGAAGGAAAAGAGGATTGATACAACATGTGCAATTAAACAATCACATCTAGTGCTTAATTAAATTGTTCAGTTGTAAGGTGCCACACGTCCTAAAATCACGGAAATAATTATTGATCATCAAATATTCTGCCACTTCTGTATTTGTCATCAGCTGTAACTGGTGAATTATTCATGGATTTCAATTTAATACAGTAAATGCTCTTTCTGGTGATCAGGATCTGTGTCAAATGTCTAAATGGAAGTTGTTTTATTTCTTACTGTCTCAGTACCAGCCCTGGCTTGCTCACAGTGCATGCCTGTCACTTCAGAGTAGGACAAGTCCGAAATAATTTTTCCCCTACAAAATACACAATAACTTCTCTGGAAGATGTTAAGTGAGATAAGATGTCTTTAGGGTATGGAAATTATGGGATAAAGTGGGAATTTTTTTTAGTTTAGTAAGCTAAGCATTAGAAGGGAAAAAACCCTTCACAATCAAGTTTCCTTGGAAGAGAGAAGCCAACGACTGCTCTAATTTACCACAGTATTTGCATATTTTACATTATAGTTGTGCAAACAGGAGAGATTTAATCCTGCCTGTAAGCATATCTTCATAAATGCCTTATAAAGCCTTCCAGAAATAATAAAATTGGTTGGAAATATACAGCCCTTGGTAGACATATCAAATTTATTACTTCTAGTCCATTCAGTGAATATTTATAATCGGCACACATTTGCACTTCTTGGTAAGAGCATTTTAGCAAACTTTAATTGTAAAGACTTGTGTCAATTGGGATTTTTATGTCTGAGTCAACTATTTTCAAACTCACTTAGAGGAAGCTTCTCTCAGTGCTTGGTGTCAGTGTTAAGATGGGACCTACTCACATGCAGTGACTGCAACAATAGTTTCTGTGGTGATGTAAAGCAAAGTTTGTTTTAGCTCTATGATATTACTCCTTGAATTCAAGTGGCAAAGCAACTATGCTGAGACAGAGAAAGGGCCTCTTTTTTCCCTCCCCTTTCACAGTTTTCTCTAGTGCTGCAATACCTCAGTGGATGATGTAACTCCTATAAAACTAAACTTCAGGGGTAGTATTTTTCTTGTTAAACAAGCCCTTTGATTTCTCAGAAGACAGATGAGGGTTTTGGCACATTCATGCAGCCTGCAGATACTTTGCATAGGTGTAGAATTTGTGAAATTCCATCTACCTCAGCACTGTAATTATCTCTTTGTAAGAAACTCTCTCTCTTCTGCCTGTGAGGTTTGAATGGGTTCAGAACCATTCTAAAACTATTGATTTTGAAGTGAAAGGGGTTGTCAGGAAAACATGGAAGTTGTTGCTATCTTCCCTGACTGCTCTGAGTCTGTATGGAGTGTTACAGTATTGAAGTACTGAGATGAAATGTAGACATCAGCCTCCATCCAAGGTCATAGAATATCATGAGTTGGAGGGGACCCACGAGGGGGTCCCTGAGTCCAACTCCTGGCTCAGCACAAGACAACCCGAGGAATCACTTAATGTGCCTGAGACTCTTGTCCAAATGCTGCTTGAATTCCGGCAGGCTTGTTGCCATGACCACTTTTTTGGGGAGCCTGTTCCAGTGCTGATCCAAAACAAAGAATTTCTTTAATTTCTTTCAGAGAGGTTTATGAGGAGGTATCTTTCTCCTTTGGTTATAAAGTCAGTTTTCATAGTTGCTTCCCACTGACTCTTCAAATATTTAGAAGCCTGTTGTGTACCCAGGCCATGTATTTGTTGTGAGTCAAAAAGCTGGACAGAAGATCTGGGAGGGATCAGTTTAAAACCACCACTCCTGAAAAACACCTCACTTTTGTCCAAATCTGTGAATGTCAATATTGCCCTTTGCACAATGGAACCACTCTAGTACTGCTGCCACAGACCCTCTGCAGCTGCTAGGATGGGGTACAGATGCCTTTCTTCTTCTGTAATATCTGCAGAAATGTCACTTCTTTAGCCTGCTGTGTATGCACTTTCCAGATATGTCATGTCCATGAGGGCTGAGGGGATGAGAAACTTGCATGCTGTTAGGTGAGGAAGCCAGAGCAGGAGGTAACAAAGCCAGCACTTGCTGCTGTGCCATCAATATGGAGCATAAAATACAGCTTTGGGATCTCACATGCCTGTCATTTTATTCTGGAATTTTTGCAATACTCTGACAAAGAAAGGTTTCTATGCATTTAACCTTCCTTCTGCTCTAACTCTCAGTTGTTATGAAGTTCTTCTGTAATTTGGCATTTGGAACAGTGAGTGATAGAGCTTAACTATTCTCAAAACAAATGAAAAAAAGTATCTTAAAACTACAACACAAAAGCATCCAGATGCTTTTTTTGCTTTGTTTTCTTTCAAGTGGGAAGTGTATTCATCATAAGAGAGAGTGTGTCTAGGCCAAGCTACAGCATTTGACTTCAAATTATCATTCCAAAAGAGACAGCCACTTATATGTCTCTCTGTAAACAAATAGGCAGAAAAACAAGATTTTTCTAAGAAAATCATCAGAAAGGAGAAATGGCTTAGGCATCGCAGTAATCCAGGGTGGTATGTCTGCTCTTCCTGTGGAGAACTTTATAGCATGTTTACTATGCTGAAATCTGTCTCTTGCTTTACCAAATGCTTCCCAAGATGTTGACTTTGTCTAACCATGTCCCCTTCATTCTTCACTGTTTATTTCTTTTTGTGCCAGGATTCCAGAGTTGTTTGCATGTTTGCAACATGCCTCCTTTTTTTTTCTACCATAGTTTTCTATCTCTATCTTCTGGACTATGTGGTCATTGTCAAAAACAGTAAGTGGTGCAAAAGTTTCGTCACCTCCAGAGTCATGGAGAGTGTAATTGCACCCATGTACTGGCTCAGTGGAGAGTGGTGGTGCAGATATTCAAGTGGTGTCTGTGTTTCAGTCTTTCAAATGTTTGAGGCCCAACATGTGACATAGAGTTGGTGAATTAACAGTAGCGATGAGTATTGTGACCAGTGGAGTAATGAGATAAATGTATAAATATGCTGTACCTGAAAGCCACAAAATAACAGAAATTAGGGTTATAAGATGGAAACAAACCCCTGGAGAGTTCAGCAGTGGCTTGTGCTGTCTTCCATCATCATTTTGCAATTTTTTGTGGTGATGTTGGCCTGGAGTGCGTAGAGAAAAAGGGCTATTGTAATCTTAAGGTATGGCTAATGAATGGGTCTGTGTGAAAACAGATTTTGAGCAGATCTGTGTTGCTTCTAAACCCATATGCCCCGTGTTTGTTAAAACTGCAGAGAATGAAGCCATGCTGGTTTACAAAGGAACTCCAGATTATTTTATGAGCTGCAGCCTTATGTTCACTATGATACTCACAAAAATTAAAGAAACCCTCTTATATTAATTTTTTTATGCCGAGGTAATTTTTTTAAGGTTCTTTAAACAATAAATTGATTTCATTTTAGAAACCATTGTGCAATGATTAAAGTGAATTTCTCTAATTTACTTAAGAATGTATTCAGATTGAGGTCTTAGTGTTGTTGTCTCAGCTTTGCTTACAAACCTGGAGTGCAGAATGACATGCTGCTTTCTGGAAATGCAGGCGCATACTTCAAGGTGATGGGTGTTGTAGTATTGATTAAGGAGTGAAGACTGCTGATGACCCCAGAAACTGTTGGTAGCACACTTAAAAGATACAAAATACTTGTGTTTGAAAGTGACTGATATATATCCTGTCTCTTGTGAGTGCAGTCAGGGTTACCTCACTTCCGGAGAATCAAGATTTGAAAAGTGTGCGACCTCACTGCTCATGGCAGAACAAGTCAGAGTTCAAGGGAGTAACTTAAATAAAATGTACGCAACTGTAAACTGCAGACCTGTGAGCTCAGTAAGAGGTTTTGTTTTTCAAGTCTGCTTTCCAGAGCAAATGTCAACCCTAAAGTAAAAAATGGGCTCGTTTCTACAGGAAATCTAAATTCCAAGTGCTTCTTCATGCAATGCCCCCCCCCCCCCCCCGATATTTCAGTAAACTTGCTAATGTGATGAATTAGTTGAGGGGTATGAAAATATCCAAACGAAAAGAGGCAAAAGGCTCTGAATTCAGTTACAGGCTATCACAATCTGATGCCTGTCCTACCAAGGTAGGATGCGTAAGCCGCAGGGCAGATGTTGTGCCCGCATCTGGCTTCTGTTCTCCAACCTGGCAACAAAGCTTCTCCTTTCCAACTCTTTGGTTTTTCAGTGAAATGCCTCAAGTCCTGGAATACAAAAAGTGCTATTGTGACTTGAACTCAGTAATGGCTTCAGCTTATTGTCACCTTTTCTGTATGTTTGGGCTTGCGAGTCAAGTGCTGTCACATCCTCTCCACGCCTCAGCCTCTTTGACTGCCTAGGGATGAGCACGGAAATAATGAAGTTATGTCTGGGGTACTCCTCTCCAAGCCCAGGGTGCAAGGGACACAGACTGCCCATGACCTGATGCTGTGCACAGGAGCAGAGCTGACTGAACTCTCCAACAGTCCATGCTGTTTTATTAAGAAGAGAATCTTTTTTTTTTCCTGAGAAAGTGGAGGTTCAGAGCTACTGCATGCAGTGCCCTGTTTTCTCAGTTCTTGCATGGTGACTGCCAAGGCAGGCATGCAAGCAGTGTTCAGTCCTTAGCAATAGTCTTAAAAACCAGTGGTGCCAACTGTACCTCTTTTAATTTCTTCCTTGTTCTGTGTTACTGATTTAAACACTGCTAAGTCTAAATGGTTTTGTGTTTTTATCTTTTCCCCTGAAACATCAAATTAAAGCAAAACCAAAACACTTTCCAGCAGGAATACTGTCAGATTGAAAGCAGAACAAATTTTAATCTGCTACCTACTAGTAATCCTAGTCAACATGTAAAAATCTGAGATTACTGCTTTGGGCCACAAGCTTGATTTTATTTAGCATTTCATTTATTAAAATATTTTTCCTGAGGTGTATCTTTCCATGTAGAGATATTGTAAGGAATGAGGAAGAGAATTCTCAAAGCACAGATTAGAAGGTAATGTCAAATCATAATTCTGGCATGACTTTCTAAAACCTGAATCAGGAGTCTATTTGGATTTTCCCTATGCATTTTTCCCATTTATTTCCTGGTGGTAAAACTTGGAGTGCATAGTTACAGCTTGGGAGTAATGATGTACCACACATTCATGGCTAAACAGCATGAGTGCTGCTGCTTTTTGTGCTTTTATAAGCTTTGTGGCAGTTCTATGGCAAAAATTTTTGGGTCAGTAATATTTTTTTTATTTTTTTTATTTTTTTATTTTTTTATTTTTTTTTAAATCAGACTATTGGATAGTGATATAACCTCAGTAAAACCTGTGCTGCTGAGTCCAGACCACATTACTGTATCTGCCTTCCATATCCTTCTCCCAGGCTTCCTGAGGTGAAGCAGAGTCCAGGCAGCTGCATCTTGCCTTTGTGGCTGCAGTCTGGAGATGCAGATCCTCTATTTAGGATTTTCACCTATGACTGAGACAGTTTGGGTTAGCTTCACTGTCTCTAGACAATCCAGCAGACTAAGCACATTTGCTAGAGGACTGTCTGGGTTGCAGGACACTAGATACTGAACAGATAATCTACAGGCTTTACAAAAACTCTGATACCAGTCTTTCTGTACATAAGAAATACTACATACTACATAACAAGTAGAGCCTCTCTATATTTTGGATGCCCAAATTGACTCTTGCTGTATTTACTCCCAGAAACATGTGAGCAATATGCTGGAGATAGTTAAACTGGCTGCACTGCAGGGTGAGACTGGGCTGAGATGGGCTGAGATGGTCAATTTACCCTGTACTGTGTAGTGTGCTGGGATGTGTGGACTTCAGGTTGGTTACTGGCATTTAGAGGTCTTCATCCATTGTGCAGTATAGATGTTCTTGCAGAGATCAGAGGAACAAGCTGAATAGATTTGATTTTTCTGCCTCAGGTGTTTTTTTTTTGTTACTCCTATGTGTCCTGGGGTTTATGTCATAGTCTCTGCAATAGTGCAATAGTCTGGTTTTGACAAGGTTTCTTCGAGTTTTAGAGTCTGTCCCTGAATTGTGAATCTAAATCTCCTGTAACACATTCCTTTTCCCTTTCCTGGGTTATATGACAAGGATGATAAGCCACTGAAGATTCCCAGCAGACCTGTATGGTTGCCTTACAGTGGAGTGCAGTCTGACAACCTGGTTTGCACTGGATGGCAACTGCCTTTTTTTCCCTGTAAGCTTTCCAACTGAGCTCACCCTCATCAGCAGTAACAGACCTCCTTTGTTAGCCTTGCCTCAGATGCAAGAGGCTTGCTAGTCATCTCCTGGGGGTTTTATCTCAATATGGAAGCACAAAATGTATTTGAAATGGAAAAAGAAGTTTCCAAAGCAGTTGGTAGTCTAACACAAGCGGGGGAGAAAGAGACAGAGAGACAATTCCTGTGAACAGCCGTAAGGCTTAGACAGACAGACAGATGTAGACAGATTTACCACATTGGCACTAATACTTTCAATCTTTTTGCAAAAGGAAAATATTGCCAAGATGCTAATGTATACACATGGTAGCAATATGTTCATGAGGAAGTGTAGTTAAGTTAATTACTGGAGCTGGGCTGTATGGACTGTGTGTTACACAGATGGACTGTATGATACACAGGCACTTTTTAAGTATGCAGATTCCTACTGAAGTGGCACAGCTTAATGACTCACTTGGATTAAAGCTGCTACAACCTATTGTCCTAATAATCCAGGATTTAAGCGTGCTGTAATTGTATGTATCATGCATGAAAGAGCAATTTGTAGCTGTGGAAAGTTTAACACTGCCCTTAGCTACTTGGCTTTCTGTTTTCTTTACAGTCAAGAGCCAAAGTTTGAGTTTCAGCTGTGTTTGTGGCACACAAAGGCCAATTCCTTTTCTTACTCTTACAAACTAGAAGAAACTCCACTGAAGTACATGAAAGGGAAGCCAGCCTGGATCTCTTCAGCAACAAGATACTGCTTGTCAGCGGGGTCTGCTCTGTGTCTTGCGCTGCAGGTTGCCACACATGAGCCTTGCTTGTTTTTATTCTGTCACAGAATGATTTGGGATAATAGGCAGACCCCATCTGTTCCCATTTTAGGACGCTTTGCTTTCTTTTTCAAAATCTGCCCATAAATAAACACACAGAAAAAAAATACTGGGGTGTGAAGCACACACCATGAGGTTAGCACAGAAGGTCCTGCTCCATGTCTACCAGCACTGACATGCTCAGCTATTGCAGCATGTATCATACCTGACATCCAACATCACCTATGCAGCTCCTTCAGGCCTAAATTTGAGTGTTACAGGAAAGGGCTGGGTGGATGGAAAATTAACCTTCTCCAGTAACTGTTCCTTTCTTCTCAGGTTAAGTCAGAGCATCTCTGTTGCTGCAATCTTGTGCCGTGCCAGGTTCGTACTGAGAGTCTGTGTGGGTCTGTGCATGGAATAGAGGTGATGTGTGGGATAAGAGGTTGTGTGTTTGTCCTCTGGTGCACACATGGCTGGGAAAGTAGAGTTGTTTTCACAGCACTGAAGGGAAGACACTGCTTCATCCTTATTATTGGCTGTGCTAGGATGGGTAAGGGGACAGTCCTCCGTAGTGCAGCTGTCATTGAGCAGGGGTTTAGCAAGGCAGGGGGACAAGGTGCAGCTCAGGAGGATGTATTTGCAGCTGCCTGTATGTCTGTAGCATATCCTTTACTCTATTGTGAATTCTGCCCTGGGGCACTTCAGGGTTTTCCTTATCGTGAGGTGAAACTGCTTATTCCAAAGAAGCTGACACTGATTCTGTAGCAGCCAGACCCCTTGTATCAGATTAGCATTCTCTGTAAGCACTGTGGAACGGGAGGCTGTGAACCCAGCCTGGTGTGAGTGATGGTACATTGCTATTACTTAATTCTTTATAGTATTAAGGTAATTAGGAAACATGAGACTTCACAAAAATAGACAGCTCGTTATACTGAGCGTATCAAAGGCGTTTCTTCTCCCATGTCAATTTGAACAGTGCTCTTGGCTACTACATTATAGTAATCAGCTTAGCTAAATTTGTTTTGCATGTCTGGTGTTAATGAATGACTGGTTGGTATTCTTTTAGGTTGAAATCCATGGCATCTTCATAAAGCAGGGAAGTTAGTCTGACTCCAGAAGTTGCAAGGTAGAAGAGGAGCAAGGAGTTGAAATCCATGCTCACAGTGTGGGGCTGCAGGAGGGCACTCTAGCCTATGACATTCTGGCCTCGTGCAGGAGCTGCATATCTATTGCATCCAGGTGTGAAGAGTACAAATATGGATTATGGCCTCATTAGACCCTTGAAATAGCTCCTTTCTTGTCTGAACAAACATTGGAGATGTAATAGTTGTATGTTACGGTGCCTGTGTAAGTGTGCCCATTGTTCCTCTCCCATTTCCCTCTGCTCCAGGGTGGATCTTATTAGTGTGTGGGACTTCTGCTGTCGTCCCTTTCTGGGCATTTTCCAAATGTGGTAAAATGAAGAAACAATGGATAAGTGAAGTTTCTGGTTAGAAGCACACTTCAGCTGGATTGAGACAGTTCACACAAGACAGAATTGTAGGCAGGCCTTTTTCAGATGCTTTTCTAGTTGATCCAATTTATAATCTGTCCCTGCAAACATGCCATTTTTAATGGGTTCCATATGCCTCTGAGCCTTCCTGTTATTTCCTACTTTAAGGATTGCTCTGCTCAGCAAGAAATCTGCCACTCTGCATCTTGTCTTGGGGTTGTTTTTATGAAAACCCAAACAAAAACTGGAAGAGGGCCTAGGACTGGATACCACATTTACAGTCATTCTTCACAACTAACCTTGACCTCTGTTCTGATGCTGCTGATGGCAACACAAAGAGTCTAAGACACATATGCTAATGCAAACAAGGGAGTTTGAGGTGTTTTGGCAGGCAAAAGTGGCATAGAAATAGAGACAGTATGAGAGGCTCGAGGTGTCCACTTGCTGGTGCTACTATAGTGCTTATCATTTTCCTCATCCATAATTAAATTTTTATTTTTTTTCTTACACAGAGTCTCTCAACTGCTGTCATGCTGAATTATTTCATCCTAGTTCCAGAGAGTGGTTCTGTAAATATACTCCTCTCGGCCACTTTTTATGGTTTATGGGTATGGAGAGGCTTTGAAAGCTCATTGCTACTTTACTGCCCACACATTTCCCCATCTACTCTCTATTTTGCTGCTGTCTCCTCCTCCCTGCATTAATCCTCCATTAACATCGTAAGGCACTGATGAAGGATGCCAAGGTCACTCCTGTGCCAGTGAGCTTTTGCAGCTATGGACAGTCACATTTTAATGCTAAGTATGCCAGTTTTGGTTTTCCTCACGACGAAATTACCAGGAAAAAACCACCCACTTTCAGCTGAGCTCCTGCATCCCTATAATTTTCCTACTGAAATGAAGGAATTCTGCAAAGCCAGACACTGACCAAGACTAAGGTTCTCTCCCTTCTGTACCACTTTCAGTGTCTAACCAAAGAGGGGTCTGTAGTTAATAATGTGCTAAATTCCAAAGAAGTGCAATTGGTGTGTTTTAGGTAGCTTGATAAGATGGAAGAAGTGGGGAGCTGAACTGCCTCTGTCACTGTCTTTCTATCTCATGTGACCTCTCTTCCTCAGTTCTTTCACCTGATACTGTTTTAAAATAAACTCTGCTTAGGCCATCTACATAGGCTTATGATGGGAAAAATCAGTATGTTGACATATGAATTACTATTTTTAATTTGTATTAGACTAGCCGCTACAGCTTGTAAAGTGCCACGCTAGGCATTTTACAAACAAATTGAGAGAGGAAGTCCCTGCCAACATAGAATTTATGATCCAGACAGAAAAGATAGACCCAACACCAGAGAAGGCAAGTGTCACCTTGACTTTGTGTCTGTGGAAATTGAAGCCCTGAGAGAGAGTTTTTTCAAGGTCATAGGCAGCCTCAGTGAGAGCTGTGTGGATTGTATTCCCGACTCGCAGCTCCTGGGATAATACCTAATTTTTTAGACAAGTGTCTCTTGTAAAATATTCTGTAAGTCCCTCAAATTCCCAACCAAAATTAGAAGTTTGAATAGGAGTTGGCTTTTTTCAAGTGGCTTGCAAACTCAGAGCAAGACACCTATTAAGGAGCCATTAAAAAAAATCAAGTTAGTCTCCTGAGGAAGATAGTTTTTAATTAACATAGAGAAAACTTGATTCATTTCAGTGGGCACAATTCTTTTCTGTATTTGCAATTTGTACATTCTAAATAACCAAGTTGTACAAGCTTATTAATTTCTAGAGCTGGGTAGACTTGCTGTCTGGGAACATACAATAACTAGCAGCTGGTACACTGAGAAATGGAAGAAATACAGTTTTGCCCTTTTAAAGAAAGAATCCTCTCCCCTGCAAGCCCAAGAACATTAGCATGAGTTGTGATTTGGTTTGGCTGAAACATGACAAACAGGAATCTAAGCTTCCATGAGCTGCCTGTGAATGTACTCATCCCCAGGCATGTAGAATATGAGCCTGTCACTTTTCTTTGACTGATTTATATTCAAATGGGACAGTAAAAGAACTTAATTCTCTATTTTGCCACATTAACAGCAGTTAGCTGGTACAGACCACAGAACTATCCAGCTGCTGTGAATTGGGTGGGAGGGGAACAGTTGTTTTAAAAGGTCCCCAGAGATTAATATTTATAAATTCTATCTAACAGATACTTATTATCAACAAGAATATGTCAGTATCAACAAATGACAAATTAGTGCTGGAATATAATGTGTTAAATCTTGCATAGCCATCACTGACTAATGAGCACTGACCTTTGCAGCAATATATACAGTCAGTTTATTAAAGCAGGGACAGAGCAATCTCTAGGCCTTTGGTCAATCTAGGTTGCTTGGGGCTGAGGAATTTCCATTTAAAATATCTCTTCAGGTGATAAAGACTGATTCAATAGAGATCAGCTAATAAAGAAAGTGCTGGAAGCTACTATTAAATTCTAGCTTCTGTCAGCTTAACAGCAAAAACTTTTAATGAGGAAACCATTAAAGTTGACCTAATGAATCAGAAATGCTTTTCCTTGCTGGCTAATTATAGAGTGCCTAGAATATCTTTCGACATATGTAATTTAGAAAATACAGATCTATTGAGTTCCCCCCATTCTCGAAGGAAACCTGTTGTATAGCAGAAAACTGGAAAATGCCCCTCTTAGGAGGATGCAGGGTTTGACCAGGATTCACTGAGGAAATATCTGCTGGGGTAAGGTGGGCTGCATGTAGAGAACATGCAAATGGATTAAATTAGGGGTTGATGTGTAAAAATATTGTTTTGTCTAAAGCACTATGGTTGTGGAGGAACACAGTAGGACACATAATGGATAAGAATGATTGCTGCATCCATCTGGTCTGTAAAAGAGCATTATGATAATGTGCCAGTCAGTAAAGTAGAAAATACATCAAGATATTCTGTTTACAATTACAATGTGATGTGAGACATCAAAGAATGTCACTGGAGATGATGTTTGCTGTTGACTTAAAATTTTTCTTCTGGCAGCAACATTTTCTTTTTGTGTGACCTAAGGAAAGTTCATCAGTATTAAAGTAATGTTCAGAAATCCAAGCCTTGATCAGATTAGGCACTTATGAACCCAGCTAAGAAATAGTTTCTGCTAGTGTTGTCTCTTCTCAGCTTCCTTTCCAGAAAATTTTAATTTCTAAATAGGTAGGATAAATAAAAGAAGGGAATTATTCCTGTTTGGCAAAAATGAAGCACAAAGAAATGAAATAATTTATCAAAAGTTACAATGGAAATTTGCGTTGTAATTAGGAACGGAACTCAGTTTTTATAAATCTTTATTTGAAAACTGAACTGCAGCCCCAGCCTGTGTGTGATGGGTGATTTATGATTATTGTAATCTATTTCTTTTGTCATATGACACTTTCTGCATTACTAGGTCGAGTCTGATTTTTCCCCTCCAATTGCTAGTTTGCAGAGCTCTGACATACATAAAACATACTTCCAGGGTTTTCAAGTTCTCAAGGAACCCTGATAGACAAATGTAAGGTGTTTGGGTTTTTATGTGATGTGTCAAAATGTGGTTCATGGTAAAAATCACAACCCAGTTTACCGAAGTTGGCAGTTCAGGAGAAAACCCAGATGTGCAACATACTGTAAATAAAGAACCCTGTGTCTGTGACTCTCACAGCTCAACTTCTTCCCTTTGTGATTAAGAAGCAAAAACTTGAGTTAAAAATGAAAGGTGCACAATTTGTGGACACAGACAAAGTGAGATGAGGTGGAAAGGGCACTGTAGTTTTAAACCGTAGCAAAATATATCAGCTCTTTGGAACAAGAGCTTCCTGTTTCCAATGCATCACCTTAGTCAGATTTGAAAATTTTGAAGCATTTAATAAAGAGAATAAAATGTAAAGTGACTTCTTTCTTGTTTTCTGGTAGTTTACTATGGTTTTAAAACTTAAAAAGTAGGAATTATTTTTGGTTCCTTTTTTTTTTTTTTTTTTTTTTTTTTTTTTTTTTTTTTTTTTTTTTTTTTTTTTTTTTTTTTTTTTTTTTTTTTTTTTTTTTTTTTTTTTTTTTTTTTTTTTAAATAAGAGATACATTTGAAGATTTCCTTTCAAGCTTCTCTGAAGTTAGTATCAACCCCGCTAAGCTGAGCAATGCTGATGTATGTTCCAGTAAGCTCTTGAGACAGTGACTGTGCTGGGGCTAAGGCTGAAGATTGGCGAGCTCTTTAGGTTAACTACATCTTCTGTAGGAGTGGTATTATACCATGCACAGATTAACTGTTGACTGTATTGGCTTCCCTGGGGGCAGCTGGTTTCCAGGCAGTGAATATTTGTGCATCTTTAGCCAGATCTTGGGCTTTTTGCAGGGCTGGCATTTGTAAATCAGATACTGCATCATATTATAGCCAGCCTGCAAACACTTGGACTTACTGGTATTGATGCCAAACTGCAATTAGGGAGCTGATGAACCTCATTAAGACCAGATCTTTTTAAAAGATACACTTAATGCCATCAGCACTGCAGCTTCTCTCCTGTTCCAGCAGATGCTTAGACCCTGGGAACTCCAGCTGATGTTATTTGTTGATATTTGTGGCTACCAGACAGCAGTGTCAGGCTGCTCTTCTGTTCTGGGCACACATGAAATGTGGCTCTGGCTCCCTGGAGGGGTGGGAAGTGGAGTCAACTGTGGGAAGTGGACTTGGCTGTCTTGCATCCTGTATGGGAGACTTGACAGGCCAGGCTCCAGGTCAGCCTTCTGGAGAACCTCTTGGCAAATACAGTCAAAGGGAGGATGATAGAGGATGAAGAGTTTTTAATCTTTGTGTTAAGGTAGGAGCCAGTGCCAAGTGACTAAGGTCACAGTCCTGTGTCTTTTACTCAAGAGACTTACCATTACAGTGCTAAAAATCCAGCTGTCCTTAATTTCTTATTATTTTCTTCATGCTTGCAAGTGCCACGTATCCAATACAAAGAAATGTCCTTTATCCTCCTTTCTCAAGAATTTGAGTGACTCAGACTTGGGACACTCTTCCTTTGTCCTCTGCATTTTGAACCTTAAAGGTTA
The DNA here is from genome assembly GCF_003031625.1 of Empidonax traillii. Classification (NCBI taxonomy): domain Eukaryota; kingdom Metazoa; phylum Chordata; class Aves; order Passeriformes; family Tyrannidae; genus Empidonax; species Empidonax traillii. The sequence goes on along the minus strand of NW_020955406.1, from coordinate 39,050 downwards.
CATGTGCCCTGAGCTTCTTTGTTAGGAACTTTCTCTCCTAATTTCATAATTCTCTATTATTAGCTCTAAATGTCACAAGGATTCATTTAGTTTCCCAGATTTTTTCAAGTAGGGTTCCATTCTGAGGCAAAGCTGCAGTGTGCTGTCTTAGAAGCAACTTCTGTCTAGTCTTTCCTTGTTAGAATTTCAAGTGAATACATAATATCATGTAGAACTATTAAGAAGATTTATGGTTCTGTGTATTTAACATCCCAGAATTTTGCACTGGGCCTTCTGGTACTGTTTATTTACTTAGGGTTGGTTTTAGGCTATAGGCATTAATAATTTTATGACTGAGTGTTCCTAACAGATGGCTTTATGGGCTGTAACAGCCACCAAAGAGCAGTGCCAGGGAGCAAAATGAAACCATATAAAATACAAACAGTTGTGTGCGGGCTTGCTGTAGGTCACAGAAATACCTCATTTATTCAGTATCCTTCTGTAAAGGAGGGTTAGAAACACCAGCTAAGAATGGATCCAAAGGGACTCCCTCTGGATAATATTAGTGGCATATTATTGTGACTTGGAGAAGTGCGTAATTGGTACCACTCAAAGGGGCCCTCTTTCCCTCCTCCCTTTTTGTGTCTCGATAGAAAGGCCTATAGATTCATGCCTTGTTATAAGTTAGTATGTGTGTTTGAGGAGAGTATATGGTCTGTTCCCGCTGAAAATAGAATAGCTTGTTGGCTTTTGGGGGATCGTGCAAAAGGGAATGAAGCACGTGCAACAGAAAGTGGTCTGACCTATTTGTTGTGCAAGTCAGTAGGGAGAGTGGTACCAGCCTGTTCTTCTGCTCCTGTAAATCTGCAGGCAGTGCATTGTGGTACCTGGTTTTTTCTTGGGTCTGTTCTTTGTTAATACTCTTCCAGATCCAGGGAAGGAATCCAAGTCTGTAGGCCAGTGAAGGCTGTGCGAGACACGGATTCACCAAAGTCTTTTCATAGTTATTTTAAAAGAAAGCTTATGCATGTTGACATGAAAGAGGTTTATGTATATCAGCATGAAAGAAGAACATTACAGGCTTGTAATCTAGAAGCCCATTTGGGCATATGCCCAACTTTTCTGGTGGAACTCAATCGTCTTGTGACTCATTGGCAGCCTCTGATACTCCACATCAGGGACTTATCATTGATCCCACAGAAGTAGTGCCAAGGCTTACCTTATCTTGACAAGACTGCATTACATCCAGCTGCATCTCAATAACTTACAGAAGTTATGGATAGCTCTTGCATAAATGGAGATGTAACAACTTGTAGCATGATTAGGGGATCTCAGACTATAGCCCACCCTTTTAATTACTGCAGAGACCACAGGAGGCAGGAAAAAAAACAACCACTGGGTCTCCTAGATAACTTTACTCGCTTAGTAATCTTGATAGGAATTTATTATCTGTTTGTGCTTCTCAAAATACCACAGGCAAAGAGAGAGAGAGAGAGAAGGCAAGCAAAGAAAGAAAGCATTGTGTGATTTCCTAATGTTTTACTTTACTGAGCTATAAGCAATACAGTGATGATGTAGGATGCAGGATGACTTGCAGTAAAGATTCAGGAGCATCTTGATGACTTGGAGCATGATTAAAATTTTAAAAAAGCCTATTATGTCAATCTTTTAGGGACATTGAATTCTTGTAGTAAAACTGGTGGTAATCTTTACAGTTTTCCAATTGTACAGCCTTTGAAAAAAAATCTTGATTCTTTTTTAATCACTTGGGAACAACTTGGGCCAAAGGAGAGTCAATTCACCAAGTAGCTCTTATGGACCAGAGCACCTGTGTAAATTCACTGTAAGTGTGCAGGACTTAACCTCCTCTACTTTTATATGTATGGAATGATGAGGGGGATAGAGAAGTCTGAAAATGTGGTTTAAAATGCTATATGTTTGAACTGACTTGACTTGTGCTTATGCTGTATGAACAAATATTTGAAGAATACAGTGAAAAATTCTTTTTTTTTTTTTTTTTTTTTTTAAGTGGAATAAAATCTGAGCACTGAGATTAAACCTTAGTAATAGATGTCAGTATGTGTGGGAATGTACAAGTAAGAAAATCTTTAATAATCTGACATCAGTGCAGGGACTGAATTTAACTTTTCATATTTCACTATAAGCCATACTGTCACTAGGGTCTGGTAGTTTTTCCTTTATCTAGTGTCTTGACCTCTTCTGAGCCATTATATCTTTTCTCTGCAGTAGCCTGGTTTAAAAATGTCAGTCATTATGAATTAGGTTCAAAAAATATTCCTGGATGGCAGGGCTTCAGTGCTACCTCTGAAATGTTAAGTGATGATTATGTCAGAGGACTAGAAGCTGATTTCTATGCAGATGTCAGCAGGAGTCTAATCCTTGTGGTGGGAACTGAAAGGCTGGTACACTTCATATTGTGTGCTTTTATGCTTGCTCAGGACCAGAGTTATTAGCAGTTTTGGTTTTGTCTGTATAAATCACATTGTGCCCAGATGCAATATTAGAGAAACAAATCCTCAAAATACTCGTTTGGAGATCATGAATGCAGCAAGTGCAAGGAGACCCTGGTGATGATTGCTAGGCACATGCAAACTTGCAATTTGTGGAGTCATTCTGTGGTGAAAACCTGGAGTTGGGATTGTTATTGATCTCTTAAACTGGCAAGGGAAGCCCGTTAGTGACAATGCTGGAGAACAGTTTCTTCTAAAAACCATTCTCTGAGTGTTCTGGTAACACTGACGTGATCTTTGTGCAAAGAGTGGTACTGCACGGTCTGTTGCCAGATGATTCACCACCAGAAGCAGACAATTCTCTGTCTTTCCCTTAATGTCAGATGAGCCAGTGGGAGGACATCAGACTCAGGTTTGCATTTTGCTGTTGCTATCAACAATTACGAAGTCATTCTACCAAGTGCCCTCCAGAACTTTGGAGTGTCCTAAAGATGGCCAGCTATTCCTTGAGAGGTTTCAGTTTGCCCTGAAAGCAAACCACAGAAGTAATAAGATCTTAGTTGCTTTCCCTAATTTTCAGTGCCCTTGATAGAAAACACTTAGTATTTATAAATTAGCTACTTGCTAATTTATAGATACTAATTTGTAGTTGAGTGTTACTTGCTTCTCAATCCTCTCTGTTTTTTTTTCTTTTGATACCAAGTGATAAGAGAATTGCCAAAGAAAGAACATTAGCAATTCTGATGTGTCGGCTCTTGTAGGTGTTTCTATCAAATAATGCTGTGATCATTTGGAATAAAAGCTAATAGGACTGCTTTCTCTGGGGGTCATTTCCACACTGCCCATTAGTTTCTGCAGATTCTGATGGACTCTGTCTGAATCTATATGTTGTTTTGCCTCCTTCCCCACTGCCCCGTCTCTAATCCACATCTAGCAAGGGCCTTTTCAGCAGTTGTTTGTGGTAGGTAACTTGCTGCATGCTGTGGGTGTTGGGTTATTGGATTATAATGTTCTGTTTGCCTCCTCTCTAGGCTGGGTACCCAGAAGTCACTTTTATCTTTTTTTCAACCTGCTGCTGTGTGGTCCTTTGAACAACTTTATGTATGAATTAAAAAGAGGGAGGGAGAAGGGATGCTTACAAGAAGGAAACGTTTTGCTGACATTTGCAGGATAAATGTAAACATGAATAGAAGTGCTATGTGTACACCTTTCTAGTACAAACAGCTCGACTTGCTTTATGACAGTTAGCAAGAATATAAAATATTCATACACTATTCAAGTATGCAGTGATGAGCTCAAAGAACATCACTCTTTCACGAGCTTGTCAGTGTATTATTCATACTCTGTACCATTGGTATCTTTAGACAGTGCTTTTAATGTGCACATTATATACTCAGAAATATGACTTATTTACACTAAATTTTTGTGAGACTTGCCTCAAAAATGGTGCTGATCCTCACCTTGTCTGCTGGGCAGAATAATTAAAAAGCCTAGCCCTCTTCTTTGTGATATTTGCATTTTGATTTAGATTAAGCTTTTTTGTTAAATTGCATCCTGCTAAGGTGGTTCGAGTGACATTAGCGCAAACTTATAATGAGGTGGCAGAGTTGTGATGTTGTGGATGTTACTGGTATTGTTTCCATGTTCACAAAATTACCTGAGATTTTTCATTTACAAAGCAGTCCAGAACCTGAGCTAGAGTAAAGCTGCATAGTCCCAGTGACCAGTCATTTCTCTCACAACTTCTGTTTAACCACTTGGGGCAAGTAAACCAATATATATCCAGTTTAACTATGGAAATGAGGTGTGGGAAATTCCCCTGTGAATACAAATGCATGTCCTCAAATTCTCTAATAAATATTTGAATATTTTGTATAATTTCAACAAAATAATAGGAAGCTGCAAAATACCGTGTTCTTATGAAAATCAAATACAATTTTCAGTCTCCAAAATCATTAATTTGTCCTGCACCAACTAAGAGATGATAAATCATTTGCTCAGTCCAGTCCCTAATTGTTGTTTTTCCCTCTCACCAGCTGGGAGGCACACAGTGCTCAGGCTCCTGGTCAGAGTGTATATGTGAGCTTGGGGCAGACTGCAGCAAAAAGCAACTCTTGTCCAGGGGGGAATTTAAATAAAAAGAAGCTTTTGGTGGTAAAATGGAGGTGATGGGGAACTCATACTGTTACGTGAGTTAAGTTAATTTAAAAAAAACTAACTGAATCAGTCAGTCATGAGGAACAGAAGAATCAAAAATAAAACATGAGACATTCCAGTGCTCATGGGACTGTTATTGCCACCCTTTTTGCCTTTTCCATACCCCTTTTCCATTCTCTTGGAATGTCTTCTTAGGCTGTGGTCAGGAATTAGTGTAATCCTTGGCAGCCTGATCCAGGTTAAATCAAAGGCAGACCCCACACCGATTTCTAAAATGCCGTGATTCCGTCACTTGTCTGTAAGTATGTTTGCACAAGGCTTCACTCAATGGGTCTCTGATTTTTGACTCAGGCTTGTGCATACATGATTAATGCATGTTATTTTTCACTACTGTCATATGGAAAAGAATTTCAAAGGGGAGTATTTGAAGTTAGTTGCTCTGCCTAAATAGATATAATTACACTAACGGCTTCACTTTCATTGACAATCAGTGCCCTTGTGTTCCAGTGGTGTCAGAGTTATAAAAACACAACACTTCTTAGGGTTTGAAATATGGATTTTTTTTCTGAGCTGAGATTCATTCAAGATGGGAGTCAAATTTTATTAACGATTTTTTCTCCAAATACTTACTATTTTCATGCCCAGTTGGGTTTGCATGGTAAGCAGACAGAAATAATATCTAGCTTTCACTATTTCCCAAGATATATTTTTATGCATATTCATTCTTTAACGATCTTTATTCAATGTTAAATCTTCTTTGCAGTTTGGATCCAACAATAAAAGACATTTATTAATGATCTGTCACATATGAACTGGAGTAGGATGTTGCCATGATAAATTGTAATGTGCAACAGTGCAATTTAAACTACTCTCTTGCAGTACCTCAGATCAAGCTTCTGTGTAAGGTAAGTTTATTTAAAAGTAATAATTAGTACAAAAGACAAATTGAGTAATTTGTTTTGGCTGTTAGATGAAAACACTGTGTGAAAAACTGGATGCCAAAACAACCTTATGCCCTCAAAAAACCCCCTGATACATCAAATGTCTCTGAAACTGAGTTAGTCATCAGCTAGTGACAACTTTATGCCTGGATTCCTTAATACTAGAAAGGTGCAAGGTCTGGTCTTTTCCCATTCTGGGTAATGAGAAAGGAAGCTATCTACATTTATGTAACAAGAGTTAGCAGCTTCTGCATCACAGAGGATACTAAGCTAAGGTAATGTAGAGAGGAATGCTAGAGAGGAAAGATTTAGAGACGGTCCTGAAATTAAATGTATACTTGATATCATTATTTCAGGAAGGATGACAGTACTGACCATGGATTCAAAGGCAAGTGATCAAGAAAGTGGAAATGATATCTGCATTGAAGGCAAGTGCAGGGCTTCATATTCATATACTCAAGTCTGAGGACTCAAATAATCTCCACCTCAGCCTTTGGAAGAGATAGCTTCATAAGGTGGAAATTTTGAAAGCAAATATTTCTGTTGAAGCTATCTAACAGTGAGAAGATAAATACCAAATTTGACACATACACAAAAGAAAATGTAGCAGATTATACTATAAACAAGTTGAAGGCAAAAATATTTTAATACCTGAGGGTAAACAGGAAGTGGTATAAAAATCTATCATGGGATTACTAAACATAGATTTTTATCAGACTAATATAATGGTGTTTCTTGGCTAAACAGACAGTTTCTAGGTAAAGACAAAGCAATATTGCTTACTGCAACATTCAACATACAACGCCATGTGGGGACATGTTGGAGAAAATGACTTAGAGATTAAAAACAGGGGCAAAGTAGATAAAAATTTGGAACAGCTGCTGGGAAGGGCCCCTAAGGTAGATGTCCAAGGGAGATGAAGCATTTATTTCACTGAAGGAGTGTTGCTTAGCCTACCAGCAGGAATCTGGGTTGGTAGACCTGTGCTGTCTATTATAGCATCAGGACACAGCGCCTGGAAGCAAGAACATTTTAGGGTGCAAAGTAGTCTCTAACAATCAAAATGGTGTGGTTCTGGATCAGTGTGCTTAACAGAGCAACAAGGGGAGGGAAAACCTTTTATTCTTGCTGCTAGGAAGTGGCTCAGAGTATGTTACAGGGCTCTTGCTCAGTTACAGAAACAGCTTCATAAAGCATTTCTCTTGGATTGTGGGAGAACTTGCTGGGTACTGGGGAGAACCTGAGATCTGCATAAGCCCTGGGTACATGTGTTTGATGGTTATCTTCTTTAGTCAAGTAGCAGTAATGTAAAATGTCTTGTTTTTGCAAAACGTTCATCTGGATAGTTTCCTGAGTCTAGACTAGCTCTTAGTAAAAAGAGAAGTGGAAAATATTTCAAAGACTATCTTGGGCCTTTGGGCCCACTGGGCAGGCAGTTTGACATTTCTTTTTCTCTAAGGGCATGCACTGTTTTTAAAATAACAAAGCAACAACAGTTTAAAATTGTTTCTCATTGCATGAAGCTACACTTGCAAATATTAATATTTCTGTGTTTAGTTTTTCCAACCCTTTTTTTAAAATAAGACTATAAATACTAAATGGTGTTATGTTTAGCTTAATACTTTTACACTTCTTTAGAGAATAATATACCGTGGTGAATGATATTAATGATATTTTGTACACTTATTCTCTTGTTGATACGTCTTTTATTGACTGGTTTGGGGTTTTTGTTTGTTTGTTTTTCTTGTTTTATTTGTTTATTTTCTTTTAAGAAGTATCTATTCCAGTGAAATTTCAATTAGTGTTTTTCTTTGTGATCTGGAAGGAAATTTGGCAACAGTTGGTCAAACAACCTCAAATGAAATATATCTTGCAGTTGATATCAACTGAAGGACCCTTGTTTACTCACCTGGACCACATCTGTGTAGGCTACTGTTTAAGTAGACTTGGAATATGGTAGAAACTTCAGTATTAGCTTCATGTAACTAATGCAAAGCTGAGGAGTTGTTATAAAATACAAATCTCTGTCCAGGTCCTGTAGGATGTATGACAGGTGTGACATATCCTCCATCTGAGCCTGTTTACCAGTGATTGAAATATGAGGGTATACATGTTCTTGATGCCATACTTTATATGATTTACTCTCTTTAATTTACTTTAAAAGGAGGAAATCTTATTTTTCCTCATAGTCTATGATATATCTCTAAAAATGAGATCCCTGACATACACTGAAATTTGCAGCATTCTCTCAATCAGAGGGGAACGTTAGAATTATGATAAATCTGTGAAGTGTTACTGTAATTTTGATTTCTGGCTTATGTTACCTAGGAATAGAAAAAATGAACAAGCAACCCTAAATGAGCTAAAAATCCGATTACTAGTGACTTCCTTTATTTTATTTTATTTTCATATACTAATTTCCCCATTCCTCCTAGTCCTTTCGTCCTTGCGTGTCAGTGTGATGGCACCGGTGTCCCTGCAGTACTGCCCTTCCATTGCTGGTTATTGTTACTGTGCTGCGCTGCATCACCCACTAAAGAAGGTCATTTCCAATTGCCCTTCAAGGGCTGACTTAGGAACAGGGAAAACAGGTTTTGTCATTTGCTGCCAGATTTGCTTTTATGGTTCCAAATTTTCCTGCATCGGGTTATTAACCACAAATGCCAGCCTTCGGAGAGCCTCTCGTAATCTGCTTTGCAGTGGTTTTACGCCTTGCGTCAAACCTGCTTCCCTGTCCCCTCCCTTGAGAGTGTTTATTACATTCCTCTCTGGTTCTGAGGCCTTGGGGAATCACAGAAGTGGAGCATATATGGCATGCACTTGCCAGTGATGTTTTGGTTGCGTGGGGCTGTTTATGGAGGGGTTGCTCCTCTTTGCTATAAGTGGTGCAACCTCCACCTGGGAGCATACCATGGGAGGTCGACAGTCCTCTCCTCATGATGTGCACCATCAAATCTCCTCACAAAGATTCAGCAGGAGAGCAGTTGGACTGAAGTAGCTGCAGGAGGTAGTAGCCCCATAGCAGCTTACAGGATGTATTTGTTTTTTTCCGGCTCTTACACATCTCCTTGCTTTGTGCTTTGTTGCTAAAACCAGTTCTGGGATCACAAGTTTTGATCCAAAGAGATAAAATCATGAAAGCTACTCTTGAAGAGAGTGGCACAGAGAGTAACTTATCCTCTTTTTCCTTCTGGTAGTGATAAGGATTTAAAATTTTATTTTTTTTTTTCATCAGAAATACTGCTTGTGCTATTAGCAAGCTACTGAGAGGGTAAAATTCTGGGATTCAAGGGAGTTAATGCAGAATTTATGAAAGGGAATTCTGACTGAAAACCTCAGGACTTCATCATTAATCTTAGAAATAATGGCCAGTCTTCGCGAACGAAGAACCGGGGAAGGTCTTTACACCTTCCAGCCTGCGCATTGGATTTTTTTTTTTTTTTTTTTGGTGAGACACAGTGTGCGCGGAACTGAGCCCACCCTTTAATCCTAAGGTTCATCTGCTGGGGCCAAGTGAGCTTGGACGGTGGCAGTGAGGTCCTCAGGACGTAGATGGATTGCCTTACAGGGCTAACGAGCTCCATCTGCCCGGGGAGTGGCCCCAACTGGGAATCGAACCTGGACCTTGGCGGTGACAGCGCCGCGTCCTTAACCACTAGACCACCAGGGGCTCCCAATCTTAGAAGTGGGGAAAGCAGGAATGCTTCCTTCCCCAGACAGCTGTTCACTAGAGGAAGGCTCCTCAGTGATTAGCTCAAAGTCTTTGCCAGGCTACTTTTAACTGTCACCAGCTCTTGTGGCACCTTGGGTAAGACATGTGAGAATAGCAGGAATGCCTTGCCTGGTATGACCTAAGGGTGGCATATTCCTCTACCATGTTACAGGAGTTGTGGCCTGATGTGACGTGCTGAAGTCTTGGTGAAATAAAACTCTCACTGCATATCTAGCAGGTCTTTCAGGGAACATCAAACTTCACGTTTAGACAAAATCTGAAATTTTTTTTAATTTCCTTGCATTAAAACCATTAACGTCTTCTATCAGTCAAAAAGGGTGTATAGCCACAATATATGTAGCTTCCTTATATCATCTTTAGAAAGAATTTTTCCTCCACTAAATCTTTAGTGTTCCAAGATAATTAAGTAGCTGCAGTCATCCTTAAAATACACTTTGGGTTTCAGGAATGAATTCACCTTTCTTTGGGGCAAATTTTGTGCATCAGAAGCATGGAAGGAACCCACGACTTTGCATTTGATTGCTCAGAAATCACTTTTTTAATTGGAGACAACCTCTGTGCAGAAGCTGAAGTTTGACACTGCTTCTCAGATCAGTCCAAGAAGAATGGAGCAAAGAAACCATGTAGGAGGGCAGTCTAATCTCCAGAGAGCCCTAGAGGGATGTTAGCCTGCACTGCATCCCCGATCTTGAGGATGAGCAGTAAAGCTGTTCAGGTTTTGATGGGGGAGGTTTTGATGGGGCTGGAGTGAAGTCTGAGAAGCAGAGGTGCAAGATCCCGTGTTCTTAATTTCTATGCTCTGAGACTGTCAGACAGTGAAATGCTTTGTATTCAAAGGTAAAGGGCACATTTCCTACAACCAGAACACATAAAGCTTTCTCTGTGTTGTGCTAATAAAACAATTCTTAATGCTTTTGCTTAAGAAGTAGATCTCCCTTGTAAGCACAAAATCCAGATTGCTAAGGGAGATACGTCAGCCCTAAATCCCGCAGAGATGGACAGACAGGTCTTTTTGGAAGTGCTCCCTCAAAGTGAAGTAAATAAAGACAATATAGCATTGAAAACCTCCTGCAGTTTCAAAAAATAGATACCCATATTCTATTTTCTAAAATACTACAGATAAGCACTACAAAGTATAGCCAAGCCAACCTAATTATATTACCTTCCAATTCTAGTCTGATCTATTTCACTAATATTGATTTCACTTTGTATCCCATTTGAGCTTACAATGGCAACTGAATTAAGCCAATGTACTTAATTTTGATGTCTATCTGTGCAGAGAAAGAAGAATATAGGCCTGGTGGAGATCATTACAGGGAACAAATCCTCCTGTAGATTTTTCTTATGCTATGGTGCAGCATTAGTCAACCAATGCGTCTGTCTATGCAATTAAGAAAAGAAAAATCAGATGATTCACAATAAAAAAAAGAAAAAAGCTCAAAACAGGCTATTGAAAAGCTCATTAATTTTACAGCAACATCCATATATTGATTTCACTCACTGTAGGTAGAATTGTGATAAAGATGGCATTTTGAAATTGGTCAGAAATTACATTCTCTGTTTCTTACGATTATCTATTACTATTATTATTTTTTTAAACAACACTCTCTACATTGGTATAATCCATACACATCTATTGTAATTTGTTTAATGATCTTGTCTCCTGGCAGCAGTGTTCACTATGTCCTAAGTGGAACAAAATAATGAGAAGTCGATCTGGTAGACAGGCAACAAAAAAAGGTATGTTTTGTAGGTACTGGGAACTTTTAAAAGGAGCTGATTTTGCTGAAACAGAAAAAAAGGCTTATAGTTACCACGCGAATTTTTAAGACTAAATATCATGGAACTGGAAATCTTTTATGATTAGAGATAGGCAAAAAAGACTTTATAGAGTAAATTCACTGAGAAGAACAGTTTGGCAGCTCAGACTCAGGACAAATCTAAACATATTGCTTCAGCTAAAAGAAAAAAATGGAGGAGAATAACAATAGCTGGTTTCAACACTTTCAAAACGAAGCATTTTAATTATATTTAAAGATATGCTTTCATAGATTTCTTTAGGGCTAATAAGTCAAATCTAGGGCCATATAAAATTTTTGGAAATAAACCAGGCGGGAAAAAAGGCTTAAGGTCACCTTGAAACACTGGAGTTTTTTTCCTTTAAGTTCCTGTGCTGAGCAAAAATCCATTATTCACACTGTGGCAGAGACTTTCAACTGATTGGATATTTATGGGTAACAAGAATATCCAGTGTTTTAACCCTCAGGCTCCAGGAAACCTTCTGTAACTTCTAGTAATGGAGCTGTTAAAGGTAGTTACTCCTGGGAAGGGAGTACGTGATTTCTGACTTCGAAGATTCGAGTCATGATCTGAAGCAGAGACTAGATTTTGTACGACAAAGCAGGGGCTGCAGGTCCCTCACACAATTCTAGTTTTCACAGGAATGTTAGACTGTGGACTAAAGCCCTAGACATGACTTTGCTGCAGGTAAGCTGTGAAGGATGGTAATGAAGGCAGGATGCCGACAGGCACAAACTGCACCCTCTTGGTAATTGTTATATTGGCATTATTTGTCATCCAAAAATACATAGTTGTTGCACCTTTAACTTATGTAGACCCAGGTCTATTAGTGCAGGCATGAACTGAAAGGAAAGTAAAAGGATCCACTGCAATGTTTATAATTTGTATATTCATAAAACCTAATTAACTACTTACAGGGCAACTAAAGAATATGAACAGATTTTGCACAGGCCCTTTTTTTTATTGTTTGAAAGGAATGAATGGCAACACCCCAAGGCTTCGTATTTCACACTCACATTTATATAATGTAATATTATGTTGTATGTTGTTATACAGGTGGGTGACTAATTCATAATAATGTGTGAGTAGTGGGCAGGCAACCTAGAGACCACCCAGAGTTGTTTGAGTTTGCCTCTACTGTTGACAGCCATAGCTATGACTAATTAGGGGTTACTGTCAAATGCTCAGCTTTGGTAGCATAGGTGGAGCTGTGAACTTCTGTATACACATGATATACTTGTTAAAACCTCAGTTCTATGGATTTAATCCTAGCCTTTTGTCTTTCTATTTTTTAAAATATATTTCATGTCAGATGAGGAACACTTTGCATGCCATTGTCCTCATTATGAATTGGGTTTGCTCTTCAATCTTGGTGTATGTTATTCCCTACCTTATATTTCACAGACTGTGTATACACAACTTTTCTGATAGGGACCTTATTCTTTTGTGTTAATTTGATATCTGACATTCAGAGAATGACCCTACTGCAACAAAGATGATGATTGCTTTTTACCAATTAAAATATACCCTGACATGAAGTATTAGGCCAGCTATTTATGTTAGCATTTTAAAAGTATCTGTCAGTCAATGCAAATTGTATGACTGGAAAAGGCAGGAGTTGAATAAACTGGTAGGTGAATTCAGGCAATTAATTTTCAATTTTTCAGAGAGAAAATAGGCAGGGAGTCTTTGATCTTTGTCATTTTCCAAGAGGGAGACCTCAAGCAGTGTGCACTCATTTATTTTATGGTATCCTAACCCTCTGAAAGTATTAACTCGTGCAAATTGAACAATGCACATGGACTTCCTTAAAAATCTCTCAAGTATTTATTTCCTCTTCTCATCGAGTTCCTTAATTTCCTAATTTCACACTGCCTGTCCTTCTCTGAGAGTCCTCCTCCTTATCCAACAATTGCCTCGGGTTCTTTGTTGCTTGTGAGCGATGGGCTCCGATGTGCCCTGCTGTCCTGCACAGTTGTTGCTTGGGATGTTGAGCAGTACCTCGGGTGATGAATATGTAAGATGAGACACCCAGCCTCGGCGTCTGGAGCTGTCAGCTTTCTCCCTGACAGGCTTCCTATGTGATGGTCTCGAGCTAATTTAGGCCAGTCAAGGATTACCATTTCTGCTCACCCCAACAAGTGATTCGGAGGCTGTTATTTAGGAATTTCTGAGCATGGTGATTATATTTGGAGAGGAGCAAGTGCCCCTGCATTCCTGCCCTTTCTTATCATTACCATGACAGATAGGGATAGACACACACAATATGTTGTCCTAGAATTCACGCTGTTCCAAAGTCTCTCATGTCACTTTGAAACCCGAATCCTTCACATGACATCTGGTATATAATAAACACTTCAAATTGTTGAGAGATGGCAGAGACAAAAGACATTTATTATAATTTTTGTGGGTTTACTGAGGAGGGCAAAGCTTGATATTTAAGTTTTCATGTGAACCAGTGCTCCTGGTTTCATGTTCTCAAATGCCTTATTGCAGTCCATAGGAGAGACCCTATTCCATCTTTTTGTCTTAAATGCTTAATCAGAAGAGCAAGATGCAAACACAGAAGAAGGTTTTACTTTTCCTTCAGGCTCTGTGTTACCCACCAGCATTTTTTGGTTTTGGAGAGAATATGCACTGATTCTACATCTTTTCTGAGCTTCCATGAATTCTCCTTTTCCCATTGCTGGATCTCAGACTATTCCTTCTTTGTGCACAGTCATGACACTCTGTGGCCTTTCTGCCAGAACTGCCTTTGCTTCTTTTTACTTACATTTGTCTCTTCAAGAAGATTTAAGCTTTCGTGATAACTTTCTACTGTATTATTCTGGTCTATGGTTTCTAGGCATTGGATGAATTTCCAATACTTGTTTTCCAGTGTTTCTTTTAATAATGTATTTCACGAAAAAAAAGAAAAAAGAATCTCTTTGTGATAGTGTCAACCAACACGGACATTGTGATAGGTTTAATGTAGTATAAAGCTAGACCAGAGTGTATGATTAGCAGGTAATGTAGTCAAGGGATTTTAAATAATGGTGTATTTATCCAGGATGGCAATAGTATTTTGTGGTGCTGAATTGCAATGTACATTTGAAAACTGATGATCTGTTTCCTGAGGACCACTTTCACTGGAAGTGCTTCTTGCATGGACCTGTGAGAGACTTGGCTCAGCCCATTCACAAAGAGAATTTGTTGCAAGTTTCAGTGCTGGACAGTAAGCTGGTGTTAAAGGCACAGATCTGGGAAAATACATGTTAGCTTTTTTTAATATTATATATTTTTAAAAAGGTAAATATAAACAAGGCTCAGTTAATGGCCTGCCAAACAGTGCAATCAACATGAGAGAATTTGTGCAATGAGAAAAAAATGTGTAAACCCTTGCTGGCTGAATGCCAGAAACACAAAACTGAATGGTGTTTTGCAGTGAAATGCACTCATGCCACTGTGTTCCCAAAGCAGGTGAGTAAGCTTGAGTACTTGTTAACATTACAAGATTTTAATCTATTAAAAAAAAAAAAAATTGGCTAGTCTAGGTAGTAGGATCTTAAAGGGGAGATATGCATATCCCGGTTCCTTCATTGCATGGTCATTATTTTTAAAACAAGTTTATGCCTTCTGTAGTTCTCTGCACAAGCCTCCTTGTGTTTATGATCTGCAGAGCCCCATTCAAAAGAGAAAAAAATAACAAAAATATCTCTGGGATAATAAATCCATAGTAAGTTGTAAACTTTCATCAATTCCTTCAAGAAATTATAGAGAGCAAATATAAAAGCAGATAGAATAGGAGTTTACCCATCTATGGAATTCATATTCTGCTGATGGAAGTTTTTTCTTGGATCAGTCAGCTAAATGTTCCTCCACAAAAAAAATCCTGACTTTTTTTTGTTTGGGGAATATTTTTGTGGTTTTTTTTACTTTTTATTTTTTATTTTTTTATTTGATAGATGGCAGGGATATTGCTGGAATCATTCTCTGTTATCACCATTTTGTGAAGTGCTAATTTTTTTTAGCCTTGATGATTAATAGTAGATGATTTATCAAATTTATATGGGTGGCAGGGGAGAACAGACACCCTAATAGAGTTTTGTCCTTGTTACAGTGGCTACTGTAGAATTATGCAGTGAGATCCCCACATACCTCCCCCGCAACTTGAATTCTGAGTAGATGAAACAGACAAAGGATATGATAAAAATATCATTAACCTCATTTTACATTCAGGGAACTGAGTCAGAGAGGAAAGAAATGATTTCTCTAAGGTCTGTGGCAGAGGTGTGAACAGAAATCAAAGTTCCCAAGCCCTTGAATCCATTTATTTCTTATTAGTATTGCAGCAAATAGGCACATCTCTCTCAAAGACCAAAGTACTTCCCTGCCTGATAAACTGTATGATCACGCAGTAAAAATCTTACCAGGTCCTGTCCAGAGACCCTGTGGTCCAAGTACAGAAATGTATCTCTGCCACAAGAGTGTCTCATCAAGCCTGCCTTGGGAGATGCTGCTATCACAGTTTTACAATAGTGAGGTTGTGTGTGAACTGTCCTACTCAGAGAGGGTGGTTTTATTTTGCGTGTTAGAGCAAATGACACGATATGGTCATATCCTTTAGTGAGAGAAAACCTGTCTTTACAAATTAATGGTCTATATACATAAAAAAAAAAGCTTCTGCTTCTCCTCGGTGGCAGAAGAAAAGGTGTCTCCTGAAAAGAGAGCAAGCCAGTGTTTTCTGGGATTTGATTTTCCTTTTGAACACTGCATGTTCCATTGAAATTGTGAGGAACTGGAAAAATACTCAACATTCTAGTGTTGCAACAGAGTCACTTGCTTGGGAATAACCTTACTCTTTGGAGAAGGTGATGTGGTTCATATATAAGTTTGTAAATTTGAAAAAGTTGTGAGGGAGCTATTCTATAACTAATTTTCTTCCTCAGACAATTAGACAATTCCTTGATATTTATATAGCATTTTTTGTTCATTGTCTTGGCTTTAAAGAGAATGGACTCCCTAGGATTGGCCATTGGTCACACAGACCCAATGAACGTTCAAGGTCAAAAGTATATTACATTAGGAATAGTCCTGGTTGGACTGAAACATTCGTTCCTCATTAAGGCAGCCATCGTAGCAAATGAAATTATAGTCCTATAAATCTGATTGTGTCTGTGCTAGAGTGAGGTAGTGTCTCAGTGCTCAATTTCCCAGTGTACAAAATGCCATAAGCGGCAGGAATTCGGGAACTTTTTATGTGGCAAAGAGAAAGGAAGAGCCCAGGGCAGCAGACATGACACTGAATGAGAAAACTGTGAATATGTTGAAGGATGACAGAGGAATTTCTTTTGGCGACAAATCTACTTTTCTAGCCTATTTCTTTGAAAGAAATTGGACAGGGAGTGTCTGCCACCTTTTGCTGTCTATCAGCCTGAGTGTAACATTAATTTAGGAGAAGTCATCTCAGCAGCGGGTTCCGCTAGGAAAGGAAATGAAAGACTGTATCCTCTGAAAAATACCTCTTTATCTGCCCATGGTATCTGAGCAGTTAAAGAATTTCAGTGATGTTTCATCATCTCTCCCTTCATTAACGCATTTTTCAGAGAGACAACAAGAAGGATAGTTTAGAAAGATAAATGCAATTGATGATGTAATGAAAAAAATCAGGAAACAATTACAAAACCTTTTTTATGAAATGTTTTATGACTCTGTATTTGCATCTGGGGAATATTAGAGTAAATATTGTGCAGGGAAATTAGTTTTAATTTCATGCTAACGGAAAAATCAATTCTGTTCTAATTAGGTTATGATTTTTAAAATACAATCAGGCAGTCATTTCAGCGTTTTGATTAGATTGTCCTATCATTTGTTTGGGTTTTGATAAATGCTACTTCAGAAAATACCTTTCAACACAAAAGCCTATCTGGAGCAGAATAGGTTTGATTTGGGAGGGTTATTCTAAAGGCAATAGTGTAAAAATTCTTAAAGTGAGTCATTGGCTGCAAGCAATTTAAATGTAGTGAGTAGAGATGTGGCACTTCAGTCTATAGTACAATGTAATGCAGATGTGGACAGGATGAATGAGAATTGTTGATTCTTTAATTTATATCTGTTCAATAAGGACTTGTAACTTCTCTGGCAGAAACCAAAATTCTCTTTATTAATTAATACTTGTAGGGAAATGATCTGAGGGCATTATTGCTTCCCTCACTTGCATACTTAAGTGTTTCTTGACCTTGTAACATGCAAGCTGGTAAGTCTTTCCATGACTTTTTATATGAAAAATATGCCCTGAGAGAACCAGAAAGTAAATCGCAGCAGCATATTAAGATTGTGATCTTCAAGCTGCTTTGGAAAATCTCAGCCAAAATCATTTTGTGAAGCTAACTCAAAAAATAAAATTGACTAATATGTGGATAGTGTGAGTGTGAAGTATAGGCTGTCTATAAATTAAGTCTATACAATATGAAATGTACTTAATAGAATATTACAGTCTGTTTAAACTGCTATTAATTAAGAAAAAACAAGGCTTGAAGCAAAAGGGCTGGGTACCCTTGTCGCCACTACAGTCCTGCATAATTCTCTTCTTGTATCTTTAGTTTTCATTTGAACAAATAGGCATTGTTATCTTCTGAGTGTTGTCTTCTGTAGTTGTTTTTCCAGCTCAGTTCCACAGCTTGGCTTCTGTGGTGATTCATACTGGGAGATGAAATGGTGACGTTCTCTTTTCATTTTTCTGTATTCTCGGAACATCTACTCCATCTTTTATTGTGTGTTTTTCTGTCCTTTTGAGTGACAAGTGCCTTTACTGAACAGTATATTATAATCAAAATGTCTTGTGCAAGAGCTAAAACTGAAAATACTGGCATTAAAAATTAATATGGTTGTCAATCAGATGTCCACTTTTGCATGTGGCATTGCTTGAGGTAAAGTATGGTATTACTCTTATGAGATCTATGATTTTGATTATTTCTTGGGATATGCCCAGAGTTTTTTCTAAGTTGGTTGTAAGGAACATTATATGAGGTTGATGAAAGAAAAAAAGAAAAAGTGGGGGAAAAAAAAGGCAGTTTACCCTTCTATCATCAATAAGAAATATAAAACCATTTTTAAAATCACTATGAAGAAAGAAAACTGGGGAAGGTGTGAGGTTATGCCATTTCCTCAGAAAATTTCTTGGTAAGAAATCTATGCAAACTTTAATGTAAAAATTAGAAATTATAAACCAAATAGCTTTGATGTTTAGTAGAAAACCATCAGTAATTTGCAAGAGTTTTGTTTGTACAATAAACTGTCTCCTGAGGCTTTTTCTGGGGGATTTTTTTCCCCTGGATATCTGAAATTTTCAAAGCTGTTTATGATGTATTTTTCATGTTGTATGATTTATACTGTGGCCAGTGATTGGAATGTGTGCTTAAATAATATATTCAGGTTGTAGCGTATACTCAGAATTTTTAATTGTTCTTCCTGCAACTTCTGGATTAATGGACATAAATTCATCATGGGTTATGAATAAGATTATTAAAAATCATAGCAGTTAAATCCTTCTGAGACTTGAAATTTGCAGACTTAAGCAGATCAGAGTTTGTAGCCCTGTTTCAGATTGCTTGGAGGACTTCCAAAGAGGGTGGCAGGTTAATTAATAATGGCACACCAAGCCAGTGCACTCAAAATCTGTGTTGTACAACAGGTTGAGAAAATGTTGTTTTGGACATATTTCTAAACCTATATGGACACTAATGGAAATTTCAGAAGCCCTCCCTCTGTGGAATTGGTAACAAATTCATAAAAAATCAATGTTGTCCAGGAGGGCTTTGTCCTACATTCCCTTCTGTGATCAATAGAAAACAAAAAACTAAATGCTTCTTGAAGACATTTCCAAAGAGAAACTGAGCCACAGTCTGTAAGTGTCTCCCTTGGAGTGAATAAGTGGTTTTGAATACCTGCCTTGAGGTCTAATTTTTCTGATTATAAAAGGGAATTCTGACTTCAGTATGAATTAGGAACTCTTCAATGTCCTGAAAGGTTGCAATGGTGGAGTACAGCTTCCAACTGAAGAAGACTAAGGTGAAGGCCTGCTCATGAAACTGCTTTATAACACATGAACTCCTGTTAAAATGCTGTACACTCCATGGTCAGCGTCGTAGTCATGCAAAAAAAATAGAGGAAAGTGCAATTCAGAGAAATTAGAGGGCTGGACAATCAACAACCGTACGAATTTCAACAAGGGAAAATGGTGGGTTCTGCACCTGGGATGGGGCTCACTGCAGTATAAGAAAGATGTTAAGCTATTAGAGAGTGTCCAAAGGGCAGCGATGATGGTGAAGGGCTTCGAGGGGAAGCCGTGTGAGGAGCAGCTGAGGAACTTGGTCTGTTCATCCTGGAGAACAGGAGACTGAGGGGAGACCTCACTGCATTTACAACTTTCTAAGGAGGGGAAGAGGAGGGGCAGGCCCTGATCTTTTCTCTGTACTGACCAGTGGCAGGACCTGGAGTGACAGACCTGAAGTTGTGCCAGGGGAGGTTTTGGTTGGATACTATAAAGGGGTTCTTCACCCAGAGGGTGGTCGCTTGCTGGAACCATCTCCCAAGGGAAGTGGTCACAGTACCAAGCCTGTCAGAGTTCAAGAAGCATTTGGAAGATACTCTTGGGTACATGGTGTGACTCTTGGGGATGGTCCTGTGCAGAGCCAGGGGTTGGACTTGATGATCTTTGTGGGTCCCTTCCAACTTGGTATATTCTGTGAATTCCTTGACTCCCTTGCAGGAAAAGTTATCATTTGTGCTAACTGTGGCAAAGTGGGGCTTGTCTCATCTCAATTGTTAAGAAAAAGATAAACAAACATTTTGTTTTCTTGTCCTATTCCCAAAGTAAAATTAGATGTATATTTAGGTTTTTTTTTACTTTTTGGGATAAAGTGACAATTTATAATCTATTTTTCATTACCTGAGAAACCTGTTAATATTTGTATGATTGGCACATGTACTGGGTTGATTGGCACAGATGAAATGTCTGACATGCTTAGAGTGAGAGAGACTATGCATGGGTGAGAGCAATTAGATGTGTTTGATGTCACAAGGAGGTTTTTATAACTGAGATTCTAGCTCTATTCGTTTCTCTAATAGTAAATTCAGGCTCAAACCTCTTCACAGCTTTCAGACTCATATTTTGCTGGTACAAAACATCAAGAAGCAGACCTTTTTTCTCCAGTCTGATTTACATTTTGGACTTTGCAAGCTAATCCAAGACAGCACATTCAGAAGTCAGATGCTCTGCTCTGTGTGACCTGTGCTTGACTCAGGACTGGTGATAAGCGGGTTACATGCCTTCAAGCATCCCAGGTCTGAAAGTGGCCCTTGGATGTTAGGTGTAAGTTAGGGTTTACCTCAGGTGATTACTTTATAGTATATATCTATTACTTATAGTATATATCTAAATTTTGTAGTGCTCTGTATCACTATGTGATAGTTATCTCAAGTCTTGATGAAAAAGAACAGTGCTTTTTGAGTTGTTTACTTCACCCAATGCTGGGTATTTTAGGCAGCAAAACCATTTCTAGGAGCAGAGAAATTACTAAATTTTATGTTTTGAATGCTTAAAACTGTGTGGCTCTGCTTGTGCCACTCAGCATACATTTCAAGTCTGTGGGATCAATATTCTGCTGCCTTGGGATTCCTCTGGAGGAAAACTGGTCAAGATAGACATATTTTATATTTTGTTACAGTGGGGTTACAAATGCTGTTAGTATCTAATGATGAAAAAGTTACAGAGGGTGTAAAATCATGAAGGAGAGAGAGGAAACTTCCTAGATAAGTTTTCTGCAGGCCATTCTGCACAACGATATTTCCTCATTAATTTTTTTTACAAGAAAACAAAGTTGCAAGTGCTGTGTGAGTCAAGGCACACCTGTATTCCCGTTTCCCCAGAGACTGAGAGCTGCAGAAGGAAAGCTCCAGCACACCACATTGCAGGGTGCTAGAAAGGATGCACCTAGGGCAGGGCAGCAGATGAGATGGAAGGCAGAGGACCTTATGAGCTTGCTGAGCTCTGCTCTTTCCAAACTAAGCATCAGTACTAGAATTTTTATAGTTCCAAAACATATTCCATCCCTCCACACACTCAGGATTACTCTGCGTTGGATAGATGATACCATCAGCTTTAGACAAAGTAAAGAATTTGTTGTGTCCCAACTGATTTACAGCAGCTGAATTCTTGAGCCAAACCTGGCAAATGTTAATGTATCTGTAGCCTACCCCTTCTTTTGTAGTCAGTGGCACTTAAAAGAAATAGACTTTGGACGTGACCTGAACCAACAGAAATAAAAATGCAGAGATGAATTTTAGCTTCAATTTTCCATCACTTTAGTTTTCTCACTTCTTGATGCGACTCTATGGCAAATAACGGAGGTGTGAATTGATTTTTGTGGAGTGGCTTGGAGTATAATCTCATGCAAATGAGTGCATGCTTTGGCTGATAGAATTATCTTGCCAGGGGTTTGCACCTTTCCTCAACCAATGGCCCGAAGAGCTCTGCTTGTAGGGAAAGAAATTGTCCAGCACAAGAAAAGGCTGCTTTAAATGGAGTGACAGGGCTCACAGCCAGGAAGATGCTGGGAATAAACAAAGGAAATTAGTTGAAGACATAGTATAGGGTTTATCAGAGCTATTAACTGTTTCATATTGCTTGCATAACAAGACCCATGCTTAAATGATTTATACTCCTAAATGTTGTGGTACCTGCATTAATCCCATATTGGATCATTCTACAAATGGCAAGGAAATTTGAGTTGAGAAATGAATGTTAAAAGGGATCACATGTTAAAAGTAAATGTTAAAAGCAGATGATATCCATAAGGCTTCAGAGCATGGAACAGAAGATTCACAAGCCTTGCAGGAAGTTGCTTTATTATTCTAACCTATAATCCCTGCTGTGAGGAACGCTGCCTTTCAAGCCCACATATGGGATGTTTCTCTGTGATAAGAGGAAACTTTACCAGATTGATGTAAACATTTCCAAAGTACATTAAATAGCAGAATCTCACATAAATTCTGCTGCAAAGACAGCAATATGCCTCCCAAACTCGTTTCTTAGTGTAGGGTTTCCATCTTTTATTATCTCTTAGTATCTTTATATTCCGTGATCTTTTGTACAAATTGATGGTAATATGATGTTTTGAAGACTACAGTCAGTTCTTTCAACCTGAACCAAAGATTAAGTGGAAAATAAAAAATAAAAAAATCAGTGACTTGTTGAATCCTTAGCAATCCAGCGAATTTTGCTGGATTTTTTACTGAATTTTGCTGTTATTTTACTGGAATGCTATTGAAGGATGTCACTTTTCTTTGTGACAGTTTCTCTACCCCTGGATCCAGTCGAGTGGAATGCCATGAGTCTAATGGATATCAATGGCATGTGACCCATGAAATTACATGCATGTGTATGATCTGTCAAGCAGTGTTGGCCACTATAAAAAAAAAAAAAAAAAAAAGGCAAAAAAAGCCAACTTCTGTGTAATTCAGTAAAGCAATCACAATGGGAATTCAAATCTGTTTGAACTTGGTGCTGTCTTCTTAGAGGTCCTCTTTCCACCGGCTGTCAGTCTGCACTGGTTTTCTTCACTGTTTCATGAGTGTAGAGGTGCATGTCGCTTGTGGTACCACATGTGGTACCATCTCAAGCCCTTTCACGCAATGGTTTGGTTTTGAGTTTTTGCCTTGCACCAATGTCTCTATAAAAAAGAAATGGAAGAATCTTGCATCGTTAATACCAATTAATTAGACA
Organism: Empidonax traillii; assembly: GCF_003031625.1. Lineage (NCBI taxonomy): Eukaryota > Metazoa > Chordata > Aves > Passeriformes > Tyrannidae > Empidonax > Empidonax traillii. The sequence goes on along the minus strand of NW_020955406.1, from coordinate 16,205 downwards.
TTTTTTTCCTTTTTGGTGGTACACCTGTACTTACCATGATGAGCCATTTTATTCAAGTGAGGTAATGGAGGACAGTGTAAGTGAATCCGTGTAGGTGCAGAAGTACTGTGCAGTGTCAGTGAGAGAGCAAGTTTCCCACTGTACTAGGGAGAAGGGAACTGAGATGTGACCCCATGCTATACTTTCTTGGATGATCCAGTGAGAAAGAGTGTTCTTTAGAAAAAATTGAGATTTTTTTTTTTAGTGTCTGGTTGAGGGGGTAAATAAACAGATACACTACATTCACACCAACTCAATCATGTTTCCTTTTTTACAAAAAAAACCCAAAACATAAAAACCAACAAACAACAGACCAGAAATAAAAAATTTACATGGCTAGTGTTTCACAGTAATATTGCTCTTTAAATAGATTTTACAGGTTGCTTTTATAGCATAACTCTAACAGCTGCAAATCCATGTACAAGGTTGTGTAAAGATTTGACTTACAATTTTATTTTTTCATGAAGAGTGTACCTTTTTTATTCATTCTATCTCTAGCCATCATAGCTGTTGACGGAAAAGGGAAAAATATTCTTCTAGTGAACAGAGAAAGGGAAAAATGAGTGATGTGTTACTTCACTTAAAAAAGTAAGATATTTGTGTTTTTTAGCCTTCAGTCATCTGTAAAAACCTTTTTTTAAATACATTTCAAGAATCCTTTAAGGATCACTTGTCAATTTGAAAAAAGAATTTCAAAAATCAAACACTCATTACTAAATTATCTTTTATGAGAACAGAAGGATCTCTGGATAATAAGCATTTGTTCCAAAACAAAACAGTTATTTGTTCAGGGTATGGAAGTTATTAATTATTTACACCTCTGCCTACCTCAGTTCTACCTCTAGTTAAAATTCATGGCCTAGGCACTCATCAAATATTGATTTTTACCAAAGTTGATGCTTTCCCTTTAACATTATTATAATGAGGGATAAAAATCAAATTGCCTTCTCTGAAACTCAATCATTCTCACAAGCCATCTGCATTGATCTTTTTTCTAGGTTTTACCATAAATTATTCTATTCAATTAAGTAAACCCCACACATAATGACATTTTGTGAACTAAATAATTTATTGACTATTTTCAGCTAAACTTACCAGGCTCTGATGCACAGTTATTTTCATAACATTAATAGTAATATATAGAAAACCCTTGCAACTGAATGTGTGTCAGATTCTTTGTTTGGAAAGACTAATCACCTGGGAGGTAGAAATCTTCTAATTTAGAAAAGAAGCAAATTCTGTCATTGTCATATTTGTAGTGACTCAGTCCCTTCTCATTAGCAAAATGAGGGGGGTTGCATACAATGCTTTCTGGAGACAAAACAATTGCAAAAATGATTTTCAGCTAAAAGTGGTTCTATTAGCAACAAGGCTTGTAAGGAAATTGATAAAAATTGGTCTGTTTTACAGTTCACTGGTAAGATCTGATGAATATAGTAGCTCCTTGGAGGGATTCAGAGAGTTTTCCTCCTCTTCCATGCAATGGTTGCACTTCTGTCACTTCTGACACACATTCTTGTCACCTCCTGACAGTTCCTCTGAAAACCTGCCTACTTTCTAAATGAGTTTTGTTTTACATTTTAAAAGTCATTCAGCTCCTGTAGACTGGATTTTCAAGTGGAAAGGATGGTTTGTAGCTCTGAACTCTAACCCTTCAATCAAGGAGATGACTTGCTCCCCCCCGTGATAAGGCTGTATTTTGTGGGTGGTTGATTTGAGTAGTAACTGGGCCACAAACTTTAGGTACTGATCACAAAACAGGTTTTTTGAAAATGCATAGATTGTAGGAGAACCTTGTCATAAATGTGAAGGTGTAGTTGGGCTACTTTTAATCATATACGCAAAGTTTCTGTTGGGGGTATTTAGGGAACGCCTGCTGTGAGGTGTACTCAGCAAACACACTGGATGCAATCAAAGCATCTTTTGGAAACAGAAGAACAAAACACATTTAGGCACTGTGGAGTATATATAGGTTCACATTGTTGTTGAAGACGACACTGGATACAGAATTGCTTGTAAATAAGTAGTACCAACACCGTGGCATAGAGAGAGTTTGGAATATGTGTTCTCACTTTGGTTTTAGCATGAATTGGGCACTGTAAGTCCTTGTTTCCTTTGCAAAATGTGGTAATCATTTTGGGATGTAGGGTGCTGCTAAACTGAGAGAAAGTCAATATGTGGTAATGGTATTGCTCAAAAGCTAGAAAAGCCCTAAAAAAAGAAATGTATGCAAAATAGCATGGAATGAAAAAGTCACCTTGGACAGCTTAGTCGTTTTATTTTATTTTGGTCTTGTTAATTTTATTTTTGAAAGAGAGTTAGTTCCATAACAAAAATCAGAGTGTGGAGTGGGAGTAAGCACCTGTAAAATTGTGTAGTATTTGTGTATTCTGGTGCCAGCACCGGAAAGGGTAATTGTTCTTCATTTCTTCTTTTACCACAATCTATTTTATATGCTGGAACAAGGAGTCAAACATTTCAATCTCTCTAGGATTGGAGTTTCTCTTTATTTCTTTCACTGTTTTTCAGCTTTTGAATTCTTTGGTATCATCATTTTGAGGGGTTGCTACTGCTGCTCACACTGTGTCTTGGGAAGTCTGAGTAAACAATAGATTTACAGGTAAATAGTGAACTTATAAGTTTAAATGCAAAAGCTTGTATTGATTTAATTCCCCATTAAATCAGGTAATTTTGTGGTCCAGTACCCATGCACTAAAACATGTAGCCCAAACACAAAATATCACTTTTCCTTACTCAGTGCTTGGAAGAAAATAAAGCTTGCCATTGCTCTGACCATGTGCTCTTATCTGTGCTATTGTCTTTATGTTTGGATACAGCTTAGGAATATAAAACATCTCAATCTGCTGCCCTGACTACTTGCAAATTCAGGCTTTTCCTGCTGCATTTTGTTGGTGAGATGGTGTTCATGAAATCAGACCTTAACTGTGCTCCTGTTTTGAGACTGCTGAATGAGAATTCTTCTTTTAGCCTCCTGTGTTACTCTATATTATGCTTGTGAGCAACGGTGTCACACCTTTCACAATGAAAAAGATGGATATTGTGCAGGATAGGTGCTCTCCCACATTCCACCCACTGCTTTCATTCATAAGAGGTGAGAGCCAAAGGCTTTGCTGGAACCCTTCTCTGTCTTTTGGAGCATGGTGTGATCTTTGCAGAGATTTAAGCTAAGGGGAATTAACCTGGGCATGACCTGATATGTGAAATGAGCATCTGAGATTCTGCTGATGACCAATCCTTATTTAGCTGTGAAATTAAGCAAGAACCCAGTCGGATGGTTGTGAACAGAGACCTATAGCATTTGGATCAAGCTCTTGTTCCTTTAACTTTTTTCAGTCTGTGATGGTGTTGGCTGTACAGGCAATGCAAGGTTTGCTTCCTTGTAGTTTGGCTTTATTAGCACCAGTGGGATTTTAGGCTTTTTACTTTTCATTCCACTTGAGATTCTTTTCTCTGAATTAATGGATATTTTGAATAAATCATTGTGAGGCAGGGCAATGCATGCTGTAGGGAAAAAAAAAAATTCATTGAGCCAGCATATCTGAACAGGTTTCATGTCTATTACTCACATACCTTGAGAGGCCATTACATGTGTAACTTAATGAGGATTTTTCTTCTTTTAACCACAGAAGGCATATGTGCCTGACTTACATGCCCAAGTGCTAAATAAAGAGAAAGCAACTCAAGCTCACTAAGTTTCTCTTTATAGATATATTACCCATAAAGCACATAATATTAGGGCCGCCAGCATTGCACTGAAATGTTCTGTCTAGACCAATGTATTCTTGTATCTGGAAAAATAATCAGCAAATAAACGTGTGTCATCGCTACCTGTATTTCAGCTAAGGTGAAGTGTGTTATAGTTAACACTACACAAGAAGAATTCATGCTGGGACATATTGTGAAATGTTAATTATAAGAAAAAACCCCACTGAATTGACTCCCACTGCTTCTGATTCATGATAAGGAAATTCCCAGAGGGAAAAGAAGAAAAATATCAACTGTGCTCTCCCTTTGCAATTTTTATGGGGAATCACTGCAAAGGTAACATAGGGTTGGATTTTCCTGTATACTGATACACACTTACTCATCTAATCTGCCTGGCAAGATGAAGGAATCACGAGATGTTTTATTCCTTTTTTCTTAGGTTTTGCCTATTGTGACTCATATGGAAGCATTTCCCAAGCCCCAAAGCATCTCTGCCACATCTTGACCCATTCTGGGGTAGGGCCTGAGCAAGCACCAGCCCTTTCCTGGTTCTGCCTGAGGGGTGGCAAACACCTGTGCCTTGCAGAAACTTCTGTGTGCTCTGAGCAGATGCAGATTTCAGGGGATAGAGGAGTGAGGAATAAGTGTGCAAGAAGTCAAAGCCTTAAATTTATTTCAAGATTAGATGAATCATTACGGGAATAGACTCTCATCTCTTATAGAGTCAACTGCCTTTCAGATGTCTAAATTGGAACAGATGAGTTCCTCCCTTCCAGGTGAATCTTGTTTTGTAGAGAGTGGTGACTGAAGAGGGGACATGAAAAGGATTTCAGTGTGCTATCTGATCAGGATAAGTGTATCTGCCTCTTACATCAAGGCATAGGGAGTTGCTGGAGGGGATCTTCCTTTTTACCTAACTGGGGTATGGTGTTGTGCTTGTTACTAGTCAGTTCAGGTACCTCTGGCACTGTCTACCTCACAGCCCAACTTTGGGAGTGTCATAGAATGGTTTGGGTTGGAGGAGATCTAAAGATCATCTCATTCCCACCCCCCTGTCGTGGGCAGGGATGCCACCCACTAGACCAGGTTGCCCAGGGGCCCAGCCAACCTGGCCTTGAACACCTACTTGAAACCAGCCTGGGAAGAGACACTGCCCAGGTGTGAACAGCTGTGATGCAGAAAGGCTTCAGCTGTGCTAATTGCACAGGTTTGAATTTGCATAGGTGCTGACACACCAAAGCCTATGTGGCTGGGTCATTTTTACCTTCCCACAGATCAGCACCGATAGGACTAATGTCCTGCAAGCCACATGCTTTGATTTCACCAACCAGTGTTTAGACTCAGCTAACTATTGTTACTGTAAGGACTGGAATTGAGTGGGAAACTAGAAACAGTCCCTGTGAACTTGCAGCTTCTGGAAACACAGTTGATTATTACAGGAGAATAGCAGCTAATTCTGTAAATAACATGGTGCAACAAGTTTTGCTTTGTTCCACACTTAATCACTCATTTAAGTCTGAAGTAGTGTGGGTAATGGCTAAATCCATAGGCTCACTGGCACTAACCCTAGTAAATTACTGGTGCCCAAAGAAAATGAACTCTTATACATTTTATTGCCTTGATTTTCAAGTGGGAAGTGTCTGATGAAAGTCTCGCCATCAGTTTAGAAGCCTTACCTACAAATTTTATTTTGGGCTTTAGTAGCCAAAGAAGTGGCTTGTTTGTTAGGTTTTGATTTCGGAAGTTATACCCATCTTCGGCTTGGATTTAGTTTTAATTTTACTGTGTACATAAGATTTGATAGCTTCCTTTTCTAAGAAAAGCATGGATTATTCCTGGTTTAAAAACAAAAAAGGAGACACTTGTCTAATGCCTCCCTATTTAAAAAACTCTGCAGTATACTCCAACAATCTTTCACATGTCCTCAAGCAGACAACTGAGCTAAATCTAAAACTTTAAGTGGAAGACAGATGCCAGGGAGTTAGAGAGAACTGTCTGGAATAAGGTTAGGCTCATTACTTTCTGATGTTCATAGCAATTCTATGAGCAGTAAACTTTCATTCTCAGCAAATTTCCAGTGGTAACCAGACTTGCTCAGAAGGAGTTTGACTGATGTGCTCTATTCCTCTCTTCTTAATTTCCAGGAGAGTCTTTTGATCTTTCATGAGTGGGAATGAACGTGCAAGGCTTCAGATACTGACCTTCTCTCTGTCCTATGGGGATAAGGAAGGGAAACAACCTGCAGCCCCAAGTACAAAATCAGAACTCTCATACATGTATGGAGGGGACAGTTTTTGCTAAAAAGGGACTTTTTGATTACATTGCTGCCCATTAAATTCTTTACAGGAAAGAAAAGCAGAAAGCTTAGAGTGTAACTCTTATTTTACACATATTTTTCGACCCAGAAATGTCTTACCTTAACCGAATACTAGTAATAGAAGTGAGAGGTCTGGCTGATAAAAAGGGAATCTGCGTGCTGCTAGTAACTAAAGATTTAGTACTTGAGTTACTCCATGCCCTTCAAAGCAGCCATTTTCTCAGCCCTGAGATCTCAAAAAATTATTTTTATGAGCACCTACTTACTTTCACAGAGATAATAGCATTACACACACACTCCTCTATACATTGCATTGAGATAAGTTACATGACATGACATACTATTCCAGAGCTGTCAAAAAGTTGGATTCTGCTGTCCTTTATCATTTTGTTTACATCTTAGTGTCTGCAGGTGACTGGAGGTGTCATTCCACTGAAAATCAGACAGCTGAGCCAGGAATGAAATGTTACTCCTAGAGAATAAGATTGCTGTAACCTTCTAGACAGGGGCATACAATTGTCTTTTTTAAAGCCACCTTGCTGCAGGTTAACCTGTTGATTGTTCTGCTTTGAATGGCTCTGCACATACCAAACTGATGCCAGTGAGAATTATGAGTCACTCCACGCTGGTGCTGACAGTATCCTTTATATTTTTCCCCCCATACTGTAACATTCCGTGCTAAAGATGCAACAGGAAATGCTAAAATCACATCTTTTCATCTGGGTCTTTTTTCAGTCCTTCTTATAAGAAAAGCCATATGTCTCTGTCCATGTAAGTGTCACATTTCACCCTGCTGATCCAATTTATTCAGTCTGAACATTTGGCCTAATACTTTTATACAAGTACATTTTCTCTGCCCAGATTCTTATTTATGTCATGGTCTGTTCCTGTTATAGATGAATGAAGACTTGTCAACAAATAATCCATCCAATAAATTAGACTCCGATCCAAAACCTCATTGACGTCAACAGAAAGACTCTACTGACTTCAGTATTTCTACAGTGTCCTTTTTATGCATCCTCAGTTTCAGTAAATATATCCATTTTAGAATGAAAATATTTTTTCCCCACAGCATATATTTATTTTTTTTTTTAAGTCTGTGTAACGACAAGGAAGTATTGAGCAAACAGAATTGTGCTGTTTAGACATAATTTGGAAGATGGTTGCTGTCCTGGGAAAGAAACTGCGTGCCTATTTTCCTTGATACCTCCTTTTAATATCCTGAAATCAGACCAGCTGTACTTTGAGAAGTCCTTTGCTCTTCCTCCGCGGCTGTGCTGGCGAGGTTACGGCACTGCACTTTGTACTACGTGCCTGGAGCCTCGCGTGGCAGAGCTGGGCTCCCTGCTGGCAGGCAGACTGGTCCACCCAGGATCCCAGCTGGGAACTCCAGAGTGGGAGAGCTGGAGGAGGGTGAATGTGGGGGAGAGTGTTTAAAAACAGACAAGCCCTTTTTTCTTTCCTGATATGTAGCTGTCTCTGGTGGCTCTTGAGGATCTGTGTCAGCAAAGTGATGTTAATAGTGCTTCCTCAAGGGAAAGTTTGTCTTTTAGAATACTGAACAAGAAAGATGATGAAAAAAGGCTGCAAGTTCAGCAAAATAAGCAAGCGAGCAAATTCTGGCATGTAATTTCTGGACTTAATCTGATCACTTCTAAACAAATTAAAAATAAGTGCTCTGCCTTGAAATGTAGAGACAATCTTGAACAATGAGTTCTCAGCTGATTTCTAGTAGGGAAAACATTTGACTTGGAGCAGAATCTACATGAACCAAGAGACTGAGCAATGGGAGAAGCACCTTCAGTGCAGGTGTAAAATTAATGCTTCAGGAGGCAATAGCTGCCACAGAAAGAGCTAAAGAAATCTTGCTGTCAGAACTGCACAGATGGTGAGGGGAAAAGAAATATTTTTGGGGAAGGCAGAGAGAGAATTTGAAAAATCCGTGCAACCCTGACGAGCCTGGAACTGCTTGGGTTGATGTCCCCTGTCATATATCAGCATGCAGTGAAAGGGTGAATGAACATCCCCCTCTCCTCAGATGTATTGCTCTTGAAGTCATTTACTTCTTTCTAGAAAGATTCAAGCAACACAGGGAAACTTAATGTCCTGAAAGTCTGATATTACTTAATAAAGAATGGAAGGAAGTTATCATAACAATTTGAGGCTGTAGGATTTCAAAACCCAGTACAAAGCCAATATTCACTTTTCCAAATTCTCCTACACATTTTTGTCAGCCTCCTTTCTGAATGATCGTTGCACATTATTGTCTCACAGGATGAGACACAATATAAGTATCTTTCTGGGACAGATCTTTGTCTGCTGAAGAGAAGGCATGGTTCTTCATATCTATATGGAGTTAAGATCAGTTATTACAGGTAAGATCATTGTTTTTATTAATAGGTAGATGGAGAGCCGGAGAGCCTGCTGTGAGACTGTCTAAATTCTAGACTGGAAGCATTAAGAAATGAATGTGAGAAAAAGCTCAAACAAGATTCACACACAAAAAAAAAAAAAAAAAAAAAAAAAAAAAAAAAAAAAAAAAAAAAAAAAAAAAAAAAAAAAAAAAAAAAAAAAAAAAAAAAAAAAAAAAAAAAAAAAAAAAAAAAAAAAAAAAAAAAAAAAAAAAAAAAAAAAAAAAAAAGAAAGAAAGAAGAAATGATCAAATTACAGATTATACTTCCCCTCTGGTAAGGAAAGCAAAAGATCCATCCCATCAAGCAAATAACAGTTAAGCAAATGATGAGAGTGATATTTGCTTTTCCTACCACTGTTTTAAATGTCACTGTTCTTTATTCTTTTTTTTTTTTTCTTTTCTCTCTTATTAAACCAGAAATGCTGATGCATCAGCATGTCTCATTATGACAGGGAAAGATATTTCTCTTTGCTGAAGTGAATTCAGAATAAAACAAATCCTGAGGGCAGTGCACATCAACTGTAGAGAAAAGCTTGGTCTGAGGTGGCTGTTGGAGGCTGCCCGTGGCAATTTGTGGGTTTCTGGGCAGAGAGGCAGAGCTGATGAGAGCACCTGAGTTGCTGGTGGAAACTGGCAGTGACAGCTAAATCTGGTTATTCTCAGGGAAGAAAAGAAAAATTAAGGAAGTGAAAATACAAGGAAGCACACTGTTACTATTTAAAACAAATACCCTGCAGCCACAGCATGCCACTGCTGACCGATTTATTAATGCAAAATCTGATGACTGAGACTCAAGGTAGAGGTAACCCAGACAAGGTGCAACAGTAAATATGTGCTTCAGAAAACTCAGATTTCACCATTTAGCAATGGCAGTTTTCCTCCCTTCCCTACTTGGAAGAGGGTTGATCAATCCCTTCAGTTCAGGAAAAACTGTATTTCCCTGACACCCTAGAATTCTAATCTCATTGGCCTCAACTGATAGAACAGGTTTCACTGTAGGTTAAAATGTACATTGCATGTCTACTGTATAATACCATTCACTCAGGTGAGTTCATTCTCTGACTCATTAATATCCTGTGAAAATACTGGGAAGGGAGGGAGAAGTGTGGGTAGAAAGAGGTTAGCAAATACTGTCACATTTCTGACACTTTTCTATGCTCTTTTTCTAATGGAAGGCAAGATGAACTGCCTAGAAAGATGTCCCTAAAACAAAATGAAAATCACCCCTGGAAAATGTCTGAACTAATTAAAAGGTGGGAATGAAATGAGCTGGAGGCCCCAGAGCATCTTCTGTTACAGAGGAGGTGCAGAGGTGGTTGCAGCAGACACAGCAGTGATGTCACCACACACTCCTTGACGAGGAATTTAATGTGTCCCACACAGCATCAGTAATTGCCCTGGTGTGGAGCAGTGTCACAAAGACAGGAGTTGAGAATGAGCAGGAACAGAGCCTGAAATCTCACAGTGCAAGGGGATTTTATTGGCGCTGCCAAAACTGAAAGCTCAAAGCGAGCTCCTGTCAGGTTGATTGAAGAGTTGAAAGGAAAACAAGTCACAGCCCCATGAGGTGTCAGGCACTTCGCAAACCTCCACTACACAGGTGTCAGCTCCAGGGTGGCGTTTGCCCATCACCAACCTGTGATTTTGCAAGCCACTGAAGGGCTCTGCAGTGCTCAAAGGGTCGCTCAAGCATACCAGGGGCTGCAAATCCAACACACGGAGATGATGCCTCTTGCTTGAGCTGGCATGAGGGGCAGGAGGCTTGGAAATGAGGCATTTCACAGAGAGAGATGAGCATTGGGGTAATCACCTCACAACTTGGTGTAGCTGCTTTTGGTATCTCTGGGATGTCCTTGATTACTATATTTTCTGATAGTACAGTATGTATCTTCACACCTCAGAATGGAGCTGTGTTTTACTATATGTGTAAATGCAAGGCAAAGGAGGGATTAACATCCTAAGATGGTCTGAACACTGAACAATTTCTAGTTCCAACAATATCTATAGGGCACTGAGGAGCTGGAAGTCATAAGAATGCAATGGGCTGGCTTGGTTGTGCATTTTAGACAAGCTCAACTTTGGTAAGGAGTATCAAGAAGAGATGTTGTAAATCTTAATAGGAGTTTTTTGATAGTCATAGGAAGAGTTTATTCTGGCTCCAAATGCACCTTATTCAGGTCAGGGATGCCTAACTGGTGTTCCATGGGCTTGATCCAGCTGGAGAACACTTGTGTATGGTCCCAAATTACTGTTGTGGTTGTTTACAGTCTTTGTGCACATGGAGTTGTCCAGCTTCAGCTATGGTTTTCAAGCCACCACCATACCCAAATTGCTCTTGTTGACACCCAGCCAGTCCATGCATGTGTCCTGCTTGAATGATAGGGAGTTATGTGTGTTTAGTGACCCTGACACTGGGAATTGCCCCTCAACTTGTGTTCCAGGTTGCACTGAAATACAGCAAAAAATTATCAGTTCATGTATAGGTTGTCAGTAATGCAGAACACTTTGTTGCTTGTGCTTGAAATGTAAAGGCACTTGGTTAGTTTAAGAGCACTAATATTTTCTTTAAAAAAAGCTTATTTCCGATATAGACTTTGATTATATTTATTATTAATTTCTACAGTTTATAAACTGGACTTTTAAATACAAACCTTGAAATGTTTCCATGTGATTGTCATTTGGTCATTGCCTACGCATGGGAAACTGATTTTCTCACTCAGAAGGCAGGATTTGGGACAGGGAGAAAAGTTTGTGTACCAGATTTACATTATCAAATGAAGCCAATAGAGTTCCCATTTTGAGCATAAGTAGCAGACTGTCTGCCCTTCTACAGAAGTAAATAACAGGTGAACAAAGAAGAAATCCTAATTCTGAAACAAAATGAGACAGCTGTATTAGAGAGGCAGTCAATAGTCCTTAGCATTTGAATGTCTGTAGCTTACCTCAGGAGGTATAAATTAAGGAGCTTTCTTTGGTGTAAAGTAGCAAGCCTACACAAAGCCTTAAGGATAAGTTAATTTTCTTCCCTGTGAGCCAAAAGAAAAAAAAAGGTTGTAAGCACAGGAGCTGGGAGAGTCTGCCTCCAGTAAGCTTTCTGCTGCTTGTGAATGCAGAATCTGCAGATGATAGAGGGAAGTGGCTGGGAGTTTCATAAATAATAAATTGCTGTAATCCCATGAGGTCATCATAAAAATATGCATAAGAATCATCGAAAGAATATAATGGGTCACAACCTCAATAGATTTTAGAGCTGATAGCAAGCAGTGAGCTTGATAAAAATGTATTACAGGCAGAAACCTTTGTCAGATATACTTCAAAATTATATTGTATAAAATTATTACTTTGGGGAAAGAGATAAATGTTATTAACAAAAAGCATAAAATAAGTATGTGTGGAAAGCATTTATTCATGCAGAAATGGACTAAATCAACACCATTTAGCCTCTTCAATTTAGAAAGAGCCCGGGCCTCCAAAATCTGTCTCACATGGAAACATTCTTGTAGACTAAACATTGTTATTGATGTTCTTCAGGCAAGAGCTACTAGGTTTAGTTATTGTATTTCCCCTTAAAAAAAACCCACCTAGATTTGAGTTATAAAATCCTGCTAGACGCAACACCTGGAGGAAAACACTAAAAGTATGAAGAACCAGAATAACACCTGGCTTGCCAGAAAAATAAGAAGATGGATTATTTTGAGTGCTCCATTGATCTAAAGAACCATCATCAATAATACAAAGATCATGTGAATGTATGGTACAGACTAAAGGAAAATGGGTTGACATACACCTGCAGGGATACATATGGCATCTGAATGCCAAAACCTAATACAAAACGTGATTGAAACGTACCACATAAGCTGTAGAGTGGAAATTTCGTATAGAGTGTGACAATTTCTTTCCAATTACTTTTGGTAAAAGTGGAAATTGAGGTCTTTACAAGAACAGAAGTATCTCCACTGTAAAAAAGTTGCTTTGAGAAAGAGAGAAGTTAATGACGCTGTTGATAGCTAGAAGTAGCACGCGTTAAGCAGTTTGATTGACTCAGAGAAATGGCTCTTTCATTTAAGGCTTAAAGAAATTCTCAATGGAAGTAATGGGGCTGTTCAGGCTGGATCAGGGACCTACTGCATGTCATGTTTGAAGCAAAGGGAAATCTAAGAGGTCACCTGACAGCCCAATAAATAATATATGGTAGCCAAAACAGCATCTTGTAATAAAAGTAGGAATGCCCGATACAGAAAAAATGGTGTAAATTTGGTTCTATTATTACATTAGAGTACAAAAACTTGGTTTTCAAGAAGGACTCTGTAGTGCTAGGATTGATATATAGCTAGTTTTTGTTTCTACATCAGCTGAGCTTAAAAGAGGCCAGCAGGGATTCCCAGAGAAGTCCAGCTGTTATGACTTGGAGCGCCCAGCATGTAATGGAGCTCGAACTGAGAAGCATCCCTGAGATGCTCTGGTTAGAAGGCTGCTGGCCTTGGGTTCAGGTGTATCTGCTTTGTCCCGGAGTTTGGCGTGTAAATCACCTGGCTTCAGAGCACAGGTGAGCTTTTAGTCCTCCTGTCAGATAAATGCTACAGAACAACAAGAAAACAATATGTTGTAAAGAACTTAGTTCCCTTCAGTCTTGTCTCTGAGGTTTTTGGTGGAATCACTGATTGTTTTGGAGCCCTACTGAAATCAAGGTGGTTTTGCCACTTCTTGGCTATTTTTGCTGTAGGATTGAAGGCCACTTTAGAGGTGAGATGAAACTCATCTGTAGTGGTAGGAGAGAGGTCTAGCAAATACATAATTGTGTGGAGTGCCTAGATAGTGTTAATTGATAGACTGGATATTTTAAAACAAATTGCAGAGCAAAAATAAGCAACAAAATAGACTTGCTTAACTGCAGTTTCCACCCCTGTGGTATCTAGCTGTTTACAACAACAGCCTCTGGGCAACATATTAGAAATGGGTCAGTGTATACACGTTTTCTCTCCTCTTTTAGCATTGCAGCAAATTCTGTGCTTCATCTGCCCCCCAGTTTCAAAAGCTACTTTCCTGGCTACTCCAGCCTTTCTGCTCTGCCTCTAGTAGTTCGGGATCTATTGTTCAGCAAAGATGGCTTGAGATGAATGGAGACTATTGCTGGAGAAAACAAAGCTGCTTTGGCTGCAGGCTGGGGAAAAGAGGATGTCAGATGGGAAACAAGAATGAGGGGTGGGAAGGAGAGACAGAATAAGAGGGGGTGTTCTGCTTGTACTGGCACGTGGCAGGCAGCTCGCATGCTTGTGCGATATTAACTTCCTTCTTGTTACAGCGTGGAAGCCTCTGGCATCCTGACTCTCACAAATACAAACAGATGTCCCCAGGCAGACCCAGCCCACTGCTGCTCCCTGCAGCATCAGCATCTTTTACACTCAGGGTTCTTTATCGCAAATGGCTTTTTTATCATTTATGTATTTCATTTATCTGAAACTCTCTTTCCCCGCTTCAACTCTGTCTCAGAGGAAGAGAGCAAATGGATTTAATGCACTTACCAGTTGAGTTAAGTGCTATAGATAACCACCTAAAGGCCAAGTTTTGCAGATTTTGTTTACAGCTTTACAGTAGTTGGAGTGATATACCAAAATACTGGGCATCCGGCAGCTGTCTTGGAAATGAATGGTAGCTGTTCAGGTGCTTCTGGCTTTTGGAAAGCAAAGCATTTATTCAGGTAGTCACATATGGATTTAGGAAGTGTAACTGTTGGCTCCAGTTTCTGAAATGGTTGGCCCAAATTCCCAAAACCAGTACAAGTATGACAGTATACAGCCATACTTACAGCATTGAGGAAAAATAGTCAATTATAGCATCAGTAGTGAAAAGGGACTTTAAAAGCCCTAAGCAATTTAGAAGCCTTAGTCAAAAATGAAACTGGAATTTGGTGCCTAAATCAAATAGAAAACATGTAAGAATCAGGCTCTGTTAAAAATGTTCAGTAATCTCTGTGTTAGTAAAAAGTCTTACTGCTTTTCTACCACATTATATCAAGAAGAATATTAAAATGCTTGTCTAGTTCCTTTAACAAATAATTTTCTAACCTACAGATGTATTTGACTGATAGCTATCAACTCTGGCTTGGACAACAGGAGCCAGATCACAGAGAATTTCTTTTGGTAAATGGTACAGCTATCAAAAAATGTTGTTTGGGAGAATCTCAAACCATGCTCTAAATTTGGCTCCAGTTCACAAACCCTTTTAGATGTTAGAAAAGACCCTTATTTTTTCTAGAAAAGTCTGTGGTTTTTTCTCTCCAAAGCCCATAGATAAAATACAACATTCTCTCTGTTTTACTGTCTCATTAAAAGAAAGATGAAGGAGAGTAGTGAGGAGCTAAGTTGCCTTACGAGGTCTCTCGAGGACTAAGACCACACTTCTTCAGGTTCCAGGAATGATCTTTGGAAGCTGCAATGGTCCAAAAGCAAGACATTCCTCTTTCCAAGTATTTGAAGGGAAAAGAGCAGGCATTGACTGAAGGGGAAATGGGAGAGGTGGTAATCCTGTTGAGCAATCCAGTGATACGCCCTTTCCTCACAGTTCCTTCCTACTTGGGTGAGATAAGTAACATTGAAAATTAGTGGCTAAGAGCAACAAAATAGGGTGTTGTCTTTATCTAAGAGAGGTGGGTGTCCCCATCTTGAGATTAATTAATGTTTAATCTGTTGAGAACATTTGTATATTTTGTCACGGCATGTTCCCAAGAATATTTGTGGACTTCTTGGAGCTTAGAAACAGCCATTTCCATAGTCAGTCAGTTGGCAGCATGTGATCAGCCTCCCTACTTGGAGAGCAGCAGACAGGCGGGCAATTGTGGCATTCCAGCAGGTCTTTCCTAGTGAGCGGAGAACAGGAGATACTTTTTTTAAGTGCCTTCCTAAGCAGTAACATGCAGTTTTTAAGTCCTGTTTTTCTGTGTAATACAATAACTTTTCTGTTTTGACAGTAGAGGTTTCGTTTGCATAGATTTTAATCACAATTATGGTGTTTGTCACCTTTTGTTGAATATATGCAAAGATCAATATTCTTGCTGTTGGTGATCTTGCAGTGTTTCAGCTTCCCTTTTACTTTGGTGGTTGTGTGTGAGTAGATAGGGGAACTATTCCAGCTTGACTGTGTATCTTTATGCTATAAAAGCTGAAAGTGCCCTTTTCCACCAGAAATCTACTATTATGCATTGTTCACTGAGTTGATGTAATCAGGTATTTGTCATTTACTCTCTTCTATGTGGAACATGACCTAGTGAATACTCCAAACATCTTCATGTAGTGCTATATTTTGCTATGCTGCCTTTTGTTGAGAAACATTTTTAAGAGAATATTTTTTCAAACTGGTTTTGACCAGTACCTAGCTTTCTTCCAAAGAGGTTTAATATTTTCCTGTGCATGGATTACTCTAGCACAAGCTTGAACTCGCTTTCTCTGGTCACCTTTCACAAGACTTCTAAGAAACAGCCCACGGGCTAGTTTCCAAAGGCCCACAGAGAAGAGGCTGAAAATCAGTTTATTAACAGTGCCTTGCTTTGCATGGAGCACAGTGTGAGTGGAGGGAGCAGGGATTGGTCATTAATAAACATTACTAGCCAAGAAAACTGGTATTTTATAGTTTCTGTACACTGGAAAAGACTTAATTCAGCTTGTATTGCCTAGATAATTAGAATGAATAAAATAGAGAGACCACTTAGGAATA